>NC_052488.1:22475367-22662867 GCF_009730915.1 Dioscorea cayenensis subsp. rotundata
CAGTTACGTATTGCTATTTTAATACTCTACTAAGTCTATGTTGTCACCACTCACTAAGTAACACCTGCTACTTACCACTCTCTCTCTCCTCTTCAAGTTAACGCCGGAGTTAGATGTTCAAGGCTATTCACTGAGTGATTTGTTTTCCTCTCATGTTCAGGGTCGGTTTATGTTATGGCATGTAGTGTTATAGATCCACTAGACCTTATTCTCTTGTTTTGTCATTGTATTCAATTTTGTATTTTCAGAGGATGGTAATCATAACTTTATACTTTGATGATGCTCTCTGTATATTATATCTCTAGTGTGCAGAACCTTTGATCCCATCTTTATATATTAAGTTTATGATCATCTTAGTAAGACTGTGAATCATGATAATTAAGCTTCGCTACACATAACTTGTGTGGGGGATGAACTATAGCTCCCCTTAGTTAGAACACGGGCGATTTGTCATGTGTGCCTAACTAAGGTTTGGACATGACAACAGATCTCATACACATTTCTCAGTGATTTATATCTTGTAGATGCTTTTTATATGTTTCCATTTCTCTTTGAGTGTGAGCTTTTAGGTAAGTCTCAAGGACTACTTGCACCATTGGTTATTTGAAGAGGACTGCTACATTGTTTCTTCAGGAGCACATGCATCACTTTTGTTGTCACTCTTCAAGAAACCTCAAGAGAGACTCCTCTGCTCTCTCTCACCACCACCATGTTCTTCACTCACCATGCTTGGACTGATTCCATAGGATGCGAAACAAGTATGGATCGTCCCAAAAATAATTCTTCAAATCACTGAAGACCTTCTTCTTTTGCTGGAAGGTTAGGCCCTGCTTAAGTACTTTCCCCGATAAGTACTGTGAAACTCAACCATGGAGTGTCCTCTGATTCTGAAATTTGAACTGCATACAAGTGTTCCTCGAGAAAGAAATCATTAATTTCCTTGCTTGATGGTTTTGACCTTCACAACCCTCCAATCGTATAAATGGTCCGGCAACCACATTTTCGGGTTCCTCTCTTTATCTTTTCTATCTCCATAATCAAACTCATGTAACAATAGGATCCAATGGAATCAACTCGCTTTAGTATCAGCCTTTGTCTCATTAGATAATGGAGTGCCGAGTGATCGGTAAATACAGTGACGCTAGATAAGATGAGGTATAGTCTGAATTTGTCAAAAGCAAATACCACTGCTAACAATTCTTTTTCTGTAGTTGTATAATTTTCTTTGAGCCCTCAGTAAGAGTTTTGCCAGCGTTAATAGATCGGGTTTAAACCGCTTTCCCTTTCCTCTGAACTCCAACACCGCCTCCAACACCATAATCACTTTGCATCGCGACATTAGTTCAAAAGGTTCACTCCAACTCCGTGTGATCAAAATGGATGCTTGCACTAACTTCCTCCTTTTAACAAATTAAAAGCAATCAAGCACTCACATCTCCGAAATCAAAGGGAAACATCCTTTTCACAGTTTTGCCAATGGCTGAGTGATTTCTTTGAGAAGTCCTTGATAAAGTCTCCTGTAGAAACCCTCATGCCCCAAGAAACTTCGAACCCTTTCACACTTGTAGGTGGAGGCGCAGTCTACAACTTCAAATTCGCCTCTGTCTCATCTCCATCCCCACTTGAGAAAAATCTTATGCCCAAGGACAATGCCTTCTTGGACCATAGCAAACGACACATCACTTCCCAATTAAGAACAAGATTTGTCTCTTCACACCTTACTAGCACTCTCCAAATTCCTGTAGACAGACATCAAAGGAATCTCCAAACACCAAAAGTCATCCACGAGCGCCTCCATGGATGTCTTCTAGGAGAGATCATCAAAGATGGCACTCATGCAACGTCGGAATGTCACCGCACATTACATAACCCGAAAGAGGCACTCTTCCTGTAAGCTAAAAGTACCATAGGGGACAAGTAAACATTGTCTTTTCTTGATCTTCTAGAGCCAAGATTTGGACATCCCACGATACCATCGAGGAAGCAATAAAACTCGATGCTTCTGCCAATTGCTCCAACATCTGATCGATAAACGGCAATGGAAAATGATCCTTTTGAGTTGCATCATTCAACCTTCTATAGTCAATACAAACGTGCCACCCTATAACTGTCCTGGTCAGAAGTAATTTATTCTTTTCATTTCTCACAACTCTCATTCCTCCTTTCTTCGAAACTACTTGAGTTGGGCTCACCCATGCACGTCAAAGATAGGACAAATGATACCCACATCCACACGCTTTACCACCGCTGACAACTTCCCTTTCCATGTTTCGTTTAACCTTTTGGGGTTGAACTCGCAGATTTATAGCTTATCCTCCATTAAGATATTATGAGCGTAAAATGACATATTTATGCCTTTTATAATAGAGATTCCAAGCAACAGCCGATTTATGCCTTTTCAAAGTATGCTTTTACAAGCTGCTGTCCTTCTAATATGTAGAAAGATTCGGCCATGATCAATGAGAGTTTTGACCCTTCCATTAGAAAGGCTTATTCCAAAATGTGGCAAAGAAAGTTTTAAGCTCTAGCTCTGGGTGGTTCCTCAATCGATGGTCGCAATGTGCTTTTCCTTCAATCTATCAATTTCTCATAATTTTCCCACCCTTGTTCAAGATCATTCTCCACCCTTCCGCTCAGGCGCGTGTGCACTTCGAATGGCCTTCAACAACAATCACATCCTCTATCTCACAAATTTCGCACTCAAAGCTGGACACGCCCAACGAGAAAAGTTCTTGTCTTTGTTCGCGATAGACCCAGTCAAACCGAGCAAGGACCCTCTCCAAACTTTCTTCCAAAATGATTGCTCATAGCATGCTATCACGCGGACTTTTCAAACCGATCCAAAGATGCTATCTAACCCACAACTCCTCGACATCCCCACCGCACAATGTAATCAATAATGGATCCTTCTATGGGATGGTTGATGCAGAATTTGCCCAGCACCCCGACCTCCACGGGCCCATACAGAGACGCGACAACCGCCACGACAATCCCGAGGAGGACACTCCGCCACTCAACCCTTGGGACGCCACAGCACACGATCACGACTCAGAATCCAACAACATTTATCACGTATATAGAGCTCGAGAAGCGCACCTACACACAGCGGAAGTAGCAACAATGGAAACCAAAATAACAAACAGAAATAGAGGGGTTCACAAATGCACAAGGAAGCAACAACAACAACAACAACAACACACAACTGATACATCAAGGGTTTAAAAGTTGTTTAGATACCAAACTATGCAACAGGGTTTACTACCTCTTTGAGCGGATCCATAAGTAAAAAAAAACCCTCGTCTTATTTTCTTTTAAAAATAAAAATAAAAATAAATTTTATTTATCTTCAGAATGTTAATCAATTTTCAACTGATCATATATAAATAAATAGATATAAAACATGGACTTATATATAAAGGATATGAGCATGAGTAGCACTTTTTCCCTAAGTTTGTCGGAATAATTAAAATTAAAATCTTATTTTTAATTATAAAACATGTAACACATCTCCTATATATATATATATATATATATAAAAGAAAGAGAGTGATCATGGCTCAAAAAAGGAAGAAGCTAGCTAAGAAAAAAGAAAAGGGTGAAAGAATGAAATGAAAGTGCACTATAGACACGTCCAAAATGGTGCAATCCACGTCACAATGGTCACATATTATGAGCTGGTCCACTGTGGACACCTTCAAATATAATGGTCTCTTCTTTACTGTTTGACAACATCTATATGTGATGCCAAGTGGAGCATATATCACCATCACAACGCACCATGATATCTCGTATGCAAAACACACACCAAAGATAAATTTTAATATACTCTCATCTCTTCTCTTGAGGACCACTCACTCCTGCCATGGTGACAATTTACACTAATATTAGCATGTTCATCCTTGTTTTTAATTAATAATCAAATTCTAAGATTATCAAATGAAATATATAAATATATATATATATATATATTGAAAGTGACGTCAATGTTGTAAGGGATCACTGTCTAAAAGAGTTATATGAAAACTTCATTCCTATATATATATATATATATAAAGAAAGGTCATCAAGTGACAAACCAGTGGTAGCTAGGTCATCAAGTGAAGGTTTGGAGAGAAAGAAGAAGAAGAAGAAGAAGAAGAAGAAGAAGAAGAAGAAGAAGGAGAAGAGATGGTGGGAGTAATGAAAGAAGAGACACGTAAAGGACCATGGACAGAACAAGAAGACATGCAACTGGTATGCTATGTGAGCTTGTTCGGTGAACGTCGTTGGGATTTCTTAGCAAAAGTATCAGGTTTGAGAAGGTGGCGGGGATAGCTAGGTAGGATTGATGCATGGATAGGGTTATTGAAGCTGATGTGCATAACTTTCTTGCTCTTTTGATGTTATGATTTAGGTCTTAACAGGACTGGCAAGAGTTGCAGGTTAAGATGGGTCAATTATCTTCATCCTGGTCTTAAACGTGGCAGGATGACTCCTCATGAAGAACGTCTTGTTCTTGAGCTCCACTCTCGTTGGGGCAATAGGTTTCATATCATTCTCTCTATCAATATATATATATAATTTTTTTTTCTCTTCTTTATCTTTTCTATATATAGTTTTTATGATGATTAATTGATATAGTGTTTTTAATTATATGCATATATATTTATATGTATATATATGAAGGTGGTCTCGCATTGCTCGAAAGCTTCCTGGCAGAACTGATAATGAGATCAAGAACTATTGGAGGACTCATATGAGAAAGAAGGCTCAAGAGAGAAGAAGGAATGGGATAATGTTATCTCCAACATCATCAAAAACATCATCAACATCATCATCATCATCATCATCATCATCATCATCAACAACATCTTCTTGTTGTTCTTCTTGTTTGACTACACCTCCATTAAAGAGCACTCAAGCTAGTGGAGGAGAAGAGATGATGAAGAAAGAGTGCAGTTTAGATGAGTTTTGGAAGGAGATTGCTAGTACTTCAGAGGCTGTTAATGGACTTAGCTTTGAGGATTGCAAGGATGAGGTTTATGGTAATATATGTTGTTACCCTCCAATACCTTCTCCTGTCTGTGAGTACTATTCATTGTGGAAGATTGATGAAGAAGAGCTTAGGATGTTTCCTCCCATGGGTGGTCCTCCTTCTCACTTAACCAACATGAACTAGATTATATATATATATATATATATATATCTAATATTTATTAGAGACTATGCATGCATCATGCATGCATGCATGAATCTATATGTATCTTATAATTGAGTATCTTGTTACTTGTTCTAATCTTGTTCATAGTTGTGGTTTAATATGTGTGCTTGATGTGTCTATGCTACTCATGCAAAGATTAATATATATATATATATATGTGTGTGTGTGCGCGATCATCTCATCCTTTGAGACTGTTCATCAAATTATGAGTAATGGAACTCTTACATGTGTTGTGCTCTTGAGTGTCTTTTGCGCACTTAACACCAAGTGAAAGCTTCACTTTACTGTTAATTAACAAGCACCAATGATTCAAAAAGAAGAACTCAAAGCTCTCATCATTGCAAAGGAGAAGAACAAACATATATCAGCCAGCCACTCAATCAATTTCTCCTTGGTTTTTTTTTTTTTAAGCATAAGAAATGAATGAGTGGATGTAACTTTTCCTCTTTGTTTTTGCTTTGTTTTAGTGAAATGATGAAGATGGTTGTCTTATTGAAATTATAGGCAGGATTAGATTGGATGCATTGATTTGTTTAACTAGGAGTTGCAAGTCAAGCAAGTTGATATACATATAATTAAATATATATATATAAAATTGGAGTTTAGTACTACTTTGATAGGGAGGCTAAAAAGCAAAAGAATGATAAGGAAGTGGTCTGCTCCAAATTAAAGCTCTATCTCTTGGCCTTTACTTTTAGAAATATTTGTTGTAGCTGGATTAACTTTCTCATTATCTCTTAATTAAAAAATTAAGTTAGTGCTTCATGCTCATCCACCACCATACATTCAAGCAAATGGTTTTTTTTTTGGGCCATATTATTATATATTATTGTTATCTTGATATGATCAAGTGAGACTAGCTAACTTATCATTTGTAGTATTAATGGAGATAGATACCATTAAACCAGACAGGATCTTTGTGGAAGAAGGGGGTGTGATGAAAGCACCATGAAGATGGTCTGGTCATTTGTAAGGCCAAAAGACAACCACTAAAGTTAGTGTTGGAGATGTCCTCACGGCTCATCCAGTGCACCAAGACCAATGGTTTCCATCTCCATCTCTTGATTAGACACTTGAGAATCTTGCTCTTCAAACACAATTTTTTCAAATACATATATATATATATATATAGAATTTTCAAGATTTTTGTGTATGAATTTTGTATGGTTGAAATTCCCCTTGATTTTATGAAATTTCACTTTTCATGAATTTCTAAAAAAAATAAATCATATATATATATATATAAACTGTTATAATTTTTTTATAAAATAAAAAGATAAATAAAAGGATAATAATATAATTAAAAAGAAATGAGAAAAGAGAGGAACAAAAGTCCACCAACAATAAAAAGAAAAATATAAGAAAATATTACCCAGACTTGCACTGTAGGCGAATTCGACTAGGTCAAAAATAGGTGAATTTATAAAATTGAGATTTCTTTTGATTGTTAAAATAAAACTGACTTTTTTAATTTGGTGGTTACAATTTCTACACATCAACTATATTAGAATTATTAAAAAAATATATAACCAAAATCATCATTTAAAAAATAAAGATACAATTTAATGAATATATTATTTTTTGAAGAAAAAAAAATACCATTTATTGCATGTACATCCTAAAAAAAAAATTCACACAGATTTGGAAAAAAGAAAAATCATTTTTTTCTTATTCTTTCCATCTATTTTTCACTGGTATTTCTTATTTTATATTTTATCCTAAGATTAAAATTTTATTCTACAACTCAAGTGTATACATGTATTCTGGTAATGGGATATACTGGAACATATATACACCTAAAAGAAAATTATTCTTAAAGGTTCTGATTTGAAAACTAAAGATGGGATTCCAAAATCTTTAAAAAAAAATTTACAAGAAATATATATATATATATATGATACTTTTAAAGTAACGCGTGGGAGTATTAGATAAGCTACTTCAAAGCACTAATAAAAAAAGAAACAACATTTTAGTGCTAGTGGCACCACACAAAATCAATATCAATATCAATATAGAGCAACACTCCATGACCATCCATTTGTTAAGCGGCAATTAATGAATTGACTGCCAAGAACTAAAACTTATCACAAAAAATGCACAGCATAATTAAAAGAGAGAAGCGAAGCACAATGAAATGTGAAAGATGATGAGCATGCGTGTCTTATCATGTTATCACTGTGCATTTATACTTATGAATGGAGACAAAATAGTATAAATTAAGAATCACACTTAGTTGAGGATCCTTAGCTCCTCCAAGCTTGGCAGGCCACATATATGTTCAATGGAATCCACTTAAATCAATTCCTTTCAACTTTCTAATTAATTAATTTTCAATTTATATAGCATGCAGAATAATAAATTTAAGAATGCATAGGATGATGTCATCCAGGAAGTTAAGGATTTTATGCTCATTATAATATCTATGTAATTTGGAAAATATATAATTTGAGTTTTTTTAAAATGAATAAGACATAAATTTATTAAAAAAATAATAATAAAAAAAACGGCAAATAGAACATAGAGTAATTTTTATTAAAAATGAGAATATACATCAAAAACGAAAGACAATAAATAACAACTAAAAAACGGAAGAAAATGTGGACTCAGAAAGAGTCTCCGATCTAAAATCTGAAATTTATTTGTGAAGATCATATTCCTCTCAGATAGTAGATTTTAAAAACTGAATATTTTTCTTTATAATATCAAAGATTAAAAAAAATTGGCTTATTAATTAAAAAATTACTGATAAAAAACAAAAGAAAATATGGCTTATTTTCAAATAAACTAATGCGGGAATGGTGTCTATCCCGTAAAATAATTTGAGTTTATAATGATTTATTTTATTTTAATTTATTTAAAAATGATCTAGAACCCCTAAATTTTGTGGTTATCATTCACTCAAAACGTGGCTTTTTCTTTCTCCAATGGAATGATGATGTTTCGATTTAATGTGTTCTAATGTCTTTTTTTGATATAGTTCATCGGGATGAGGGAAAGAACCACGTGCTAATTGATCATTTAATTCATTATTACTATCTTATCACATAGGTCCTATGTGGATGTATGCTTAAGTCAAACACAAATGATTTTGTAAAGAATAAATTAATAAATTTTTATTATAAATATATATATATATTTTTTATAAAAACAAGTGACAAGATACTATTCCTTATTTTTAATAAAGATGTAATTTAAACTATAATGCATTAAAAGTATAAGCATATTATGTGACAATTACGCGCATTAAAGGTATAAGCATATTATGTGACAATTACGCATATTTGAAGACAGTTATAACTATAACAACTAAAGTGGCACGTTAACATACAACAAGTGAGTTATAATTGTAATAATTTAAGTGTCACATTAGTAGACAATTGAGAACATGTCAATATATGGTTATCTAGTTCTCCAATTGAAAATACAAATACAGTAAGAGATGAAGTTCATTGGCCATTTTTCGTTATTTAAACATTCTATTTTTCACATAATAAAAAGATGAATTATTTATTTTCTTTTCTTTTATCCTTACGCTTTCTTTCTCTTTCATCTAAATAAAGTTTAAACTTGTTCAAAACCCAAAAGAAATGGTCTTTGACAAATATAGAAAAAGTACTTTAGTACAATATTATCAGAACGATTTTAAAAAGATAATTATATGAAAAATCGTTCATTTCATTTGATGAGATTCTAATGAAAATAAATCAAATATTTCTTTTATAGACGTTTGTGACTATAGAAAAAACTAATTAAGTTAAAGGACTTAATAATGATAATGAAATACATTTTTGATTTTCTACGAACCATATCTAGTATTGGTATGCATTATCAGTTAACTACAAATTCGATCAAGGAATACTAATATGTGAGAACAGTTGTTATTTCATGGGAGCTCTACATATTGCTTATTTGTGACCATATATCTTATCAATTTCTTATATTTTGTAGCATTACTGTTACCTTATTTTTGTTTAATAAATTTCTATAATTTATTCATTTTTATTTAAATTCATCCAAGACATCATTGCATTTATAGGCAACAATATCAAATTATCTCCTACAAAAATTAAATAAATTGACATCTGAAAATAACATTCTCAAATTTTCCTTTAAATGCAGAAATATAATTACCAATCTATATTGAAATCTAATATTTTAAAATATAAAAAAAAAATAACAGATATCATTAAATTTTTTTTACAAATAGGCAATAAACACCTCTATTAAAAGGAAGTCACAGGCATGCACAAAATAGAGTAAACTCAACAAGTACTTTATATGCTCTCATTTGGGTTAGGCTTTGATATCAAGCCCTCCTTTAAACAAACACTCCAAGTAAGAGACTCGAAGTCAATAAGATAAGAGCCCATTAGCACATCATTAATCTTTCCCTCTATGTTCGTCTTCATTTACATCTTAACTACTTGTAAGTTAATCATTTGTTTACATTATGCATTAAAGTGACTAGTGAGCAGTTAAAAATTGATCCATTGGATCTTGAATTACGGATTCAAATCCGTTTTAACAAACAACGGGTCCGGATCCGAATCCGAATCCGCCATGAGAAACCGCGAGCCGTACGTTGATGTTCGTTTGCTCGCCGCGCTCGATTCAACCACTCGTTCTCTGCCCGATGCCTCGTTTCTCTAAGCTCTACCTCATCTCCTACAACTCCCTCCTCTTCTTGGGATGGTGCTCTCTCTCTCTCTCTCTCTGTGCCCCGCTCCCCACAATTCCTCACTCTATGCTAAGTTTTTTCTTGTGTTTCTAGGGCAATTGCTCTTTCTAGGCTTCTGGGAAGCTTCATTGCTACCAAGTCCGTCAATGGAGCCTACGCAGCAGCGGGAGAGCTTATCTGTGAGTAATTTCTTTTCTAATAGTTTGTTTTCTTTGTTTCTCTGAGAATTTTGTTAAGCTTGCTACATTGAGCTTTATTTCCGATGTTTCCTTTGAATCTCTATAGGTTGGCTGCAAACGGTTGCGTTCTTGGAAGTCATACATTCGGCTGTTGGTGAGTACTCCAATCGGAGGTTGACTGATTCTTTTGGTGATATATATATAGTATGTATTTATGTATGTATGTATGTATGTATTCGGATGAAGATTGGGAATTTATTATAGGTCTGGTTCCAAGTGGGGTGATGCTTGTGCTGATGCAATGGGGAGGACGAACTCACTTCCTGCTGGCCATTGTTAGCCAAATCACCGAGGTACTCTGAGAGAGAGAGAAAAAAATCTTTTCTTGAATTTTCAGGAAAACCATCAATGGTTTAGGACCTCAATTTGCCCACAGAATTAGAGGAAAAGGTTTAGATTTGATTGTTGTTTATCTGTTTTGCTGAAATGAAGAACTATTCTTCTTTATTGATCAGTATTATTAGGAAAAATATTACACTTTTCCCATGAAAAAGCCACATTTTTGCTATCTTGGTGATCTGTGCTCTTCCCTTGACCATTTCAGATTTAATATATGGTATTGAAGCTTATATCCGATTATTTTTTCTTGCAGCTTCAGGATCTCCCATCTGTTTTTATTACATTTCTTGCATGGAGTTTATCTGAGGTGTGCTTTTATCCTTTCATATGTTTGTGTGCCATCTGTTTAATCACCTACATGTGCCATTTTGTTCAAATGCCTGCTATGTCAAGATAGATAGTTTATCATTAAATTAATACATTTTCAAGATAAAGCATTGTGACAAAAACTTGTATTTACGTTGCAGGTGATCCGCTACTCCCACTATGCTTCAAGTTCTCTGGAACTCTGTCCATCATGGCTAACATACATCAGGTTGTTTATTTGAAGTTAAATCAATCATTTTTTCAGTGATTATAGATTTTATTGTGAGAAACCATGGTACATTCCCTATTTCTTGTAAGGAACTCTAGTTTTACAACATTGCCTATCCGGTCTCTGTATCTTTACATAGTTGAGCTAGCTTTACTCACTTTTATCTTGCAATCTTGCCTTCATACCTGTGAAAGTTTCAGAAGTTACTTTAGAACTCATTGGATTGAATTGTGAATGCATTGAGTAGTCTTAGGTTAGAATTCAGCATTCATAAATCACAGATTATAATATAATTAGTCATCCAGAGAATATAATGTTCGACCTACAATAGTCAGACATGTAGATTATTAAGCAGAGCGCAAAATGTTGTCACTAATAAGTCCACTGGATACTACCATCTCAAGGTTGACGAGTGAGAATTAATCAATGATATGAATCATTTATCCCTCATCTCTTGCGGAACTGTGGTTGATGAAATGTTTTTTGAAAATCACGGCCATCTTTTTCCCCCTCAGGTATACTGCTTTCATCCTCTTGTATCCTATAGGGGTTGGTCCCGGAGAAAGTAAGTATTATCACAATCTATGTTCAATTCACATTACTTATATAATAATGGTGTTCTCAGACCTTACTCTGATCTTCATACAGTGTGGCTTATGTACAAAGCTCTTCCATTTATAAAGGAAAGAAACCTTTACAAAAGCTTTTTCGACAGCCTTCCCTTCAGCTACCACTCTTTTGTTGTGGTACGTCGAGAGTTAGTATGATTGTATTGATTTGCATGTCTACATTTTAATAACATTTTCTTAATGTGAAAAATCATCTCAGGTTGTGCTTGCCCTCTATCCATTCCTGTGGTTAAGGCTGTATCTGCATCTGTTTAAGCAACGGCGATCAAAACTAGGAAAGCTGCAAACAAAGAAAAAAGACTGATTATTTGATATAAATGAATGTTCTTATCATTCATTCTGTATTATCTGATTGTGTTGCTGACCAATGTGCGTTCCAAATATCATTGCTTATTCATTTGGCGTGCTTATGTATTTATATGAACCAACCGTTAAAGGACATAAAAGTTCATAATAAGTTCATATATATATATATATATGACTTTTCTCATGTGTCTTCTTGTATGCATTAGAAAATCACTTGCATTGATTTTAGTTTTATATTGATCTCATGAAACCCTTGTTATCAAAACTTCATCTCTTTGCTACACAGGCGGCTCATGCTCATGAGCTCAAATCCGGATCATTGATTCATCAATCACAGCTAGTTCACGCTTATTGTTCTCATGGCGCATTCTCATATGCCCGCCAGCTGTTCGACGAAATGTCGCACTGGGATATTGTATCAGGCACATCGATCATCAGCTCCTTCGTGCGCCACAAACGCTACGGTGACGCGATTTCTCTCTTCTCGCGCTTGCTTTTGCTTGGTATTCGGCCTAATGAGTTCACATTCGGGACGGCATTGCATGCCTCTACTGTACTTGGTGATCTCAACGTTGGCAAGCAGCTCCATGCTTGTATTACCAAAATGGGTCTCCAATCTAATGTGTTTGTTGGCAGTTCGCTTCTTGATCACTATTCAAAGTTAGGCACAATCAAAGAAGCACGGTACACATTCAAAGGTATTCATGACCCCAATGTTGTTGCTTACACTGCATTGATCAATGGGTACTTGAAGAATGCTGAATTTGATAATGCACTTAAACTGTTTGCGAAAATGCCTGAAAGAAATGTAGTTTCTTGGAATGCTGTGATTGGTGGTTGTAGTCAAATGGGTCTCAATGAGGAGTCGGTGAACCTTTTCGTCAAAATGTGCAGAGATGGAGTGAAGCCTACTGACTCTACGTTTGCTAGTCTTTTCAGTGCAGCTGCTAATATAGCTGTTCTTGGCCTAGGAAGGAGCTTTCATTCTTCAGCAATAAAATCCCTGGCTAAGTTCGATGTGTTTGTCGGCAATTCTCTCATTAGCTTCTACTCAAAGTGTGGTTGTTTGGAAGACAGTGTCAAAGTGTTTGATAGAGTCAAAGACAGGAATATAGTCTCTTGGAATGCTGTGATTTGTGGGTATGCACAGAATGGTAATGGGATTAAGGCCCTTGAGTACTTCAAAAGGATGCGGCTTTCTGGATTTAAACCGAATAGTGTTACTCTACTTGGTCTGTTGTTTGGTTGTAATCATGCAGGTTTAGTAGATGATGGCTATTCTTGTTTCAAATTGGCAATGACTGAAGAGCCCAGCATACTAAAACCCGAGCATTATGCTTGTGTTGTCAATCTGCTTTCGCGCTCTGGCCGATTCAATGAGGCCAAAAGGTTTCTTCAGGAGCTTCCTTTTGATCCAGGGATCGGTTTTTGGAAGTCCCTCTTGGGAGGATGTCAGATTCATTTGAATAAGGAACTGGCTGATGCCATTACTCATAGAATTCTGGAATTGGATCCTAAGGACATATCATCTTATGTTCAACTTTCTAATGTGTACTCCTCTGCGGGTAAATGGCAGAATGTGTCAGCAATCAGAAGAGAGATGAAAGAAAGAGGTATGAAGACAGTTCCTGGATGCAGCTGGATTGAAGTCAAGAACAAGGTCCATGTGTTCTTCAATGCAGATAGAAGGCACTCTCAGACAGATGAAATATATGAGACTTTGATGGCTTTCATGGCTACTTTGGAGAGCAAGCCCTTCAGTGACTTACATTATTGAGGTTTTGTTGAAAAACTGAAAATTCAAAGTTGCAGTTTTCAATCATACTCATTATTAAAGTGAAGGTCTTCAACCTTGCTGACTGGCTGACTGCTAATTGCTTCAATGAAAGTATCGGTCAAATGCACCATCTGGTATATATGCATGCATTTTGCGGAAATATTATTCTGCCGAGGGATACCATTTTGACTTGTTGTTCAAGCATGGCTGACTGCATTTTTATCACTATAATATGTGGGTCTTTATCTCTGGAGTACAAGTAAATGAAGCTTATCCGTGGGGTTGTGTTGATGTGTGACCACATCTTGAAGATGAGGTTCATGTACTTGCCCATTCCTCACTTTCAAACAGATATGCATATACATGTATATATAAGCAGTTTCTGAAGCTATTTTCCGTCTTCATTTGGGAATTCTAATTGAATGGACTCCCTTCTGCTGAGACCCTCTTCTATGTTACTTAACACCATACTCAGCTCAAGGTACTGTTTTTTTTTATATGGTGTTGAAGTGCTTGTTTTTTCCATCACTCAGAAATTGAGGTATGTTTCTTCTTTTTTTGGATAATTTTCAGATACCAGCAACCCTACAATTTGCCGTTAAGGTTGTGCAAGAAAGGATGGTTGAAATTTGGATGTTATGCCATTGGAGGAGGCAGCTTGGGTAATTCAGAGTCTACAGAAGGAGGCTCTTTGAAGGGAAAAGATAATGGATACTTCTTTAGTGATTTTGATGGATCAGGTGTATCTTTTGGGACTCTTAGTGCTGCGATAACCCATGAAACTGTAGATTTTTTTGTCAGTGATACAGAGGGTGACCCAGACCGCCCATCCGAAGGCTTTTCCTCAATTGATCAGGCCATCAAGGCTTTGCACCGGGGACAGGTCAGCTTTAAATTCTTTCTGTCTACATGCATAGTAGGAAGAAAAAACCGATGCTCCTCAACATGCTGAATTTCTTAATTTTTTGTTCATTGATACTAATGAGTTGTAGCAGTAAAAGTTTAACTCATTTGTGTTCTCTAGTTTGTCATTGCTGTAGATGATGAAAATGAAGATGTTGAAGGAGATCTTATCATGGCAGCAACTCTAGCAAATCCTAAGGCTATTGCTTTCATGATCAGGCATGGTTCTGGGATCGTATCTGTGGGCATGAAGGAAGAGGACTTGGAGAGGCTCATGCTTCCTATGATGTCTCCCATCACTGAAATTGAGGATCTTTCAGCTGCTGCTTCCACTGTGACAGTGGTAAACATAAAAACTGATGCATCTTTCATTGATTCATCAAATTAAATGTGTTTTGAATTTTGAATCATAGTTCTATCATAGTTTTGTTGATCTTATTTATTTAGGATGTTAGAGTGGGAATATCAACTGGAGTGTCAGCTGCCGATCGAGCGAAAACAATTCTTGCACTTTCTTCTCCTGATTCTAAACCTGGAGATTTTAGGAGACCAGGTCATGTTTTTCCTCTTAGATATAGAAATGGAGGTGTTCTAAAGAGAGCTGGTCATACTGAGGCATCTGTTGATTTGGTTATGCTGGCCGGGTTGCGCTCTGTCTCTGTTCTTTCTACCATTGTTGATCCAGAGGATGGTTCCATTGCTCGTTTGCCTGCTCTTAGAAGGATGGCAGAGGAAAATGGTTTGCCGATCATATCGATCACCGATTTGATTCGGTGAGAATGTGGTAATGTTTGTAACACAATATAACTAGAAAAGCATAATGATCTCTTGTCTAATAAATTTTTCAGGTATAGGAGGAAGCGGGAAAAACTGGTTGAAAAAATTGCAACTTCCCGTTTGCCAACAAAATGGGGCCTCTTTGAAGCTTATTGTTATAGGTCCAAGTTAGATGGAACTGAGCACATTGCTGTTGTGAAGGTACAATATTTGTTCTCGGTTCATTTGTTCCGGAAAAAAAAATCTTCACGGGACATGGTTTATATTGTGATTTTTCATGAATTAGCTTCACAAGAAACATTTGCAACAAAACTATTTTTAGTAGTCGAATCTTTGCTTTGAACTCAACAGGGCAATATAGGAGATGGGCAAGATGTACTTGTAAGAGTGCATTCCGAATGCTTGACTGGTGACATACTTGGTTCTACTAGATGTGATTGCGGCAATCAGCTGGCATTCTCGATGCAACTGATTGAACAGGCAGGCAGAGGAGTTCTAGTCTATCTTCGCGGTCATGAAGGACGAGGCATTGGATTAGGCCAAAAACTCCGAGCATACAATTTGCAGGACCAAGGACATGACACGGTAGAAGCAAATGTTGAGCTTGGATTAGCCATTGATGCTCGAGAGTATGGGATTGGGGCACAGGTGAATGTTGAGATCTTTTTTATTTTTTTATTTTTTTTCTTTCTCATTCTTTCTGAGAGTTTAAATAAATAAACAAACACGAGACATGAAGCTCTTCATGAACTTGTTGAGCAGATATTGAGGGATATTGGAGTTCAAACGATGCGATTGATGACGAACAATCCAGCCAAGTTTATTGGTCTCAAGGGATATGGGCTGGCCGTTATTGGGAGGGTTCCCGTTATATCACCGATAACTAAAGAAAATCAGAGATACCTGGAGACAAAGCGTACCAAAATGGGCCATGTTTATGGTTCTGATTTGCCTGGGAATCTTCCTGGATTCAATGAACCAGATGATAAGAGTACAGAGTAGTGATAGTTAACATTCATTATATACCATCAACACCATTCTTAAAGATGTCCTTTTGCATTGCTGTACATTATACAAGTGCAAAATAAGCTGGCATAACAATTAACCTTTTTTATTTTTTAGTGCTAAAGGAGTTACAAACTTGGAAAAAGTAAAAAAATTAAAAAACTTAAATTGAGAACCTTGCAATGGTCTTCAAGCCATTTTCCTAGCAAACACAAAACCACTGCCTCCATACATTCACTCCATTTTGCCATTAGTCACATATTTGTATTCATAAACACAACACACATTCCTAGAACCGCTTTCTGTGAGAGTAAAAGGATTTCTCAAAATTATCTCTTTCATCCCTTCTCGAGTTCATTCAAACACAAAAAATACCAAATGCTTCCCACCAAAAAATAAAAAAAATTTAAAAAAACCTTGGATACCAGAGCAGTATTTTGGAACCAGTTTGGAATCTGGATGGAGATAACAAATAAACATCCCACCACCTCCGCTGTCTCCATTTAACACCGTCTGCAAATGTGTTTTTTCTTGGAATGAACCTTCCTATCACCGGCAACAACTACTCAAACTTTAAATGCACTTTCGCAAACATTTAACCTTCTTTTGATGAACACAATGATTACTTACATATTAACACAAGCAACAGACTTCTAAAAGTAGACCATACATAAATGGTACAATATAAATTCTAAATAAAACTTACACTGACATGAGATTCACAAACTTCTATTATTCAAACACACAATTTCATGAACAATCAAAAAAGGGGAGAAAAATTGTCAGAAATAGTACTCTAAAAAGCGCTCCTTTGGTGCTTATTAAGTACATTACACTGCAACTCGAACCTTCAAAATCACAATCAAAATAAAATAAACTAAACAACAACAAAACAAACGGAACTCATGAATAATAAAACCTACCTCAACTTCAAAAGATCAAATTTCAGACCAAGAATATAAATATAAGAACAATCATAAACAATATTAATATTAATAAAGATAATTTAAAAAAAAAAAAAAAAGGAAACAAGTGAGCAAATTTTCATGATTCCTAATCCAACCACAACTATCCATTAAAGTTTCAAAGGGAATGAAACTACAAAGGATCAGTACATCTATCTGAAATCCAACAAACTACATGCACGGTGAAAAAACAAAGAGAGTAATCAAAGCCCCGAAATCAAAGCAACAATTCAAGCCTTCTTGGGTGATTTGGTGGCCTTAGATGGCGATTTAGGCTCTTTGGCAGCAGTCGATCTCTTGGGCAACAACACTGGATTGATATTCGGCAGCACTCCACCATGAGCGATGGTAACCCCAGCCAACAGCTTCCCCAACTCCTCATCATTCCTCACCGCCAACAACAGATGCCTGGGAATGATCCGATTCTTCTTGTTATCTCTCGCTGCGTTCCCCGCAAGCTCCAGCACCTAAAACACCATGAAATTCGAAAACCCAGCTCAGATCTGGCGATCTACAGAAAAATCCAGCAGAGTACTGAGAAATATACCTCAGCGGCGAGGTATTCAAGGACGGCAGCGAGGTAGACGGGGGCACCGGAGCCTACGCGCTGGGAATAGCGGCCTTTCTTGAGAAACCGACCGATACGACCAACTGGGAACTGGAGACCGGCCTTCACGGAGCGGGAGACGGGCTTCTTCTTGGGGCCACCGCCCTTCCGGCCGCCGGCGCCCTTCTTCACCTTGCTGCTTCCGTCCATGGTTGTCTTCGAGAGGAGACGCTCGAGGGTTTCGGTGTCGGAAAGGTGAGATCGGAAACGAAGGCGAAACGGAGCTTTTATATTGGATCGAAGAGAGCCAACTCACTCTAATGGAGTGATTTTGGCCGTTGGATTTATGCTTGATGGACGGCTGAAAATTATTTTGGAGCGATCCGCGTGTGCTTCTGTTAGCCAATGAGAGAATTTTGAACTTGTTCTATGGTGGTAAATAAAAATAAATATTTATAAGTAAATGTGGAATAAGTTATTTGGAGATAAATAGAATTAATCATTTAAACCGTTGGATTTATGCTTAATTATTTTCTGGGAGATGTAAGATTATTAAGCAATAATTGTTGTTAGTAATGTTAATGATGTTTTATAAATATTGAAGCAATAAAAGATTAAATGTATTGAACGAAAAAAAAAAATTTTGCTCTTGTTTTTCATTTGAGCTGTTTAAATCTTACTCAATGGGAATCGAATGTATAGAATATATTAAATCTAATAAAAATAAATTACAATTATTTATTTATTTATTTATTTATTTAATATTACATTTTATGTGTTTGTTCATAATATTGAGTAATTAAGAGAGTAACACAGACAACAGTGTTAAATTAAAAATATTTCAAAATTTTAATTAATTAACAGAATATCGTAGTAATGACTGCTTCTATAGTGCAATAGTTGGTATTAAATTGTTTTTTTAACTTAAAAGTCAAGAGTTTAATTTTATAGCTTCTTCACATTTAAATGTAAATGTTTATTTTCATGTATATAATTAAATATGGTTTAAATTATAACTAATATTTCGTTTATTTTACTAAAGGCGATCCTCACAAGTTTTAATCGTAATTAGACTTATCAACGAAAGTAAATAATTCATGTAACAATAAGATAAAAATATGGAACCATAAAATCACTCATCATAGTATTTATTTGTTTTTTTTTTAAGTGAATAAATTATAAATTATTAAAAACATGATACAATCTCTGTGATATATATATATATATATATATATATATTACGAAACGTTCAATTGCAGACGTTCATAGTTGAGCATTGTAGTAATGGTAAAGAGAGTCACTGATGGAATAAGCATTGGGTGTGTTGTTTAGGATTATATATATATATATTTGACAAATGGCGACAAACATTGTCTTATAAGGGGGTGTTAAAAAGACAGGCATGCATGGTAGTGCACTAATTACGGTATTTTAACGATCCCTATATATGGAATTACCATGTGAGACAGGTTAACTTGCAGGACAGTTAAGTCATATTATGTACGCCCAATATGATATATCAATGATCACAACTCCACGATGGTAAATCCCCTCAACCTCGCAACTTTAGAGGGGATGAAGAAAACAACTATTCATCGAAGCATTTTTGTTAATTACATTAGAGCTTAATTTTAAAAAAAATAAAAATAAGAAAAAAACCATATGGAGTGACGTAAGATATACAAATAACCTGAATACAAGAGTAGTCCCTACACCTATCCGATTGGACAGGCCTGATGATCCAGACGGTGTTTTTCGTCTGTCCAGCTTTTATCTTTGGCTTTTCCTCGTTTTCTCGTACGTTGTTGTTATGTTGTACTTAGTTTTGCTCATCACCTCTGGTGAGAGGACTGTTCTACTACGAACGCTGGCAGTTGTCAACAGTGCAAATATAAGAGATAGAGAGAGGAATGGGCAGGTTACAATCGCAATCTACGATTCAGATAAAAACCATCATGCTATAAACAATATTCATATGATTTATATCAAAATACAATATATCTAATTTTTCACTATGTTACTGTTTATAAGCATAGTATTACTATTCAGTTGAATGGTACTGACCAATGGATAACAATATAATGGTTGATGACCAACTTGTGTAGATTGTAAATATGAGGGAGTGCGTAGATGATGCATCATATATATATATATATATATATAATGATTTACAACTATATCCGAATAAGCCTATCTATCAACTAATAACAAATTTAATAACAATTACTAAAGATATCAAGAAAGTGTTTGTAACAGTTGTTATCTTGCCCGTTTAGAGCCTGATGAACTCGAAGCCAAAATCGAAAATGTAGAAACTGATGTGAAGTCAAGGCTTGGTGAATATGTGACTTGATCATTGGAAGAAAAGAACCATACTTAAAATGGTTAATTAGCTTGCAATCTTTTGTCTAATAAAATGGTAATTAAGTTCCATGTGTTTAGCACATCCATGAAAGACAGGATTAAAAGTGAGATAAATTGGTCTAATATTATCACACTACAATGTAATTGGATTAGCTAAGGGTAAACCTAAACCAATTTCTAGAAACAAAGATGACAACCATATTAGCTCAACACCTATAGTAGCCAAGGGCTTGTATTTATTTTTCAGCAGACGATCAGGCAATTATAAGTTGTTTTTTGGCATCCCATGAGACTAAATTCTTTCCAAAAAATACACCATAACACTTATATAATCAATCTCTTATCATTTGGGCACCGTACCAATCATTGTAATAAAATAATGTAAATTAAGAGAGGGAGAGGGGCAAACCATACTATATTATAGCTCAATAATCTTTTAGTTGCTCGCCAATGAGCATCAGTAGGACAATGCATAAACTGACACAATTTATGCAATGCATCAACGGTTTGCTAATTAACATCACCACTAGTACCTGAATATTAATAGTGCCTATAGTTTTAGATAATATTGGTGAACTAGCCAAGGTTGCAGAACATGGCTTACTCCTTCTTTAGTTCTTTGTATTCTTGAGTAAACCCTAAATGTATTTGCTTTGAGACACAGTGATCACAGTTAGAGATGGACGAGAAAGTGATTTTGTAGTTGAAGAACAAATTGATAAATGAGATGTTTGAGATGTGCATATAATTAATGACAGTATCATCCGTGTAAATAATAACAAATAATTTGCTATAACTCAAAACTAAGCAGAACAGTGAATAATCACCCTTTGATGCCCACAATCCAAGAGAATGAAGGAAATTACTCAACTTGAGAAACCATGCATGCTCGTGCTTGCTTTAAACCATACAATGATTTATTCAATTTGCAAAACGATGTATGGTTTGCTTTGTCAACAAAACCAACCGGTTGAGCTATGAATATCTCTTCATCAAGGTTGTCATGAAAAAAACATTAGAAATATCCAATTGCCACAATGACCAAACCACATAGTAAATTGCCAAGCTTAATAGAGTTCTAATAGTAGTAGTCTTTATCATCAGCTTGAAGTTCTCATACTAATCCACATAGTAAATTGCTAAGTCTAGCTTTGTAATTAGCAACGTACTACACCATCCGAAGAATTTCTTTTGATTATGGAAAACCCATTTATTTCAAATGATATTTTATCAGGTGGATAAGGAAAGTTAGGAAACAAGGCTCCAAGTTTTAGTATTTATCAAGTCATGAAACTCATCAAACATAACTTTTCTCCATGCTTCAACATTATTGGCTTGTGAAAAAGTAGTGGGTTCAGTTTGCAAGTGGTTGAAGGATGTGATAATAAGGGGATGTTTAGTCACTGTATTTGTTTGGTGTGGGTTCATACTAGAAAGACTGAACGATCATGTGATATATTGAGTACGTTGATTAGTAGAATTGCCTGAGAATAGATTAAGTTCGGTGTCTTAATTGTGGTTAATTGTAGATGAAATGATCTTGGGATATGTATTAAGATCAATGAGATCAGGATCGGACTTATGTTTGGATAAGTTAATTTTTTGGTAGGAAAAGATGACATATACAAAGTTGATCAATCTTCAAGAAATATCATGATCAAATTCAACAAATTCCAAAAAGAAAAAAAAACAAAGTGGTCGATACACTTGCATGACTTGATCACATGAGATAACACAATCACAATTTGAAGGCACAATTTACATCTACATCTGCAAAATTTTTAAAATTCTTTGATATAATAATTATGGCCACGGTTGTTAGACAACTCGACAATCTCTTCTAAAGTGAAAAACAAAAATTGATGTTAATAATAGTCACTCGTCATTATATAGTAAATATAAGATGCCCATTTAGCATATATATATATATATATATATATATATAAAGGCAGTTTTTTTCATATTTATATATGATATGTCATATTTATACATTATTTTTTTTTTATAGATTTAATATTTTTAAATTATGCTTCTAGACTTCTATTTTTTCCACATCCAAAATTGTTTATCTTCTTAATATTTAGATTTAAAAAGGATTTAAAATTTTAAATCCTTAATATTGAGTCGGTTGTTGAATAAAATATCAATTATCTTATTAAATAAAATATATAATATTAAAATAATAAGATTGTAAAAATATTTTCTACCAATTAACTTCACTGTCAAGTCTTTATACATCTTCCTAAATGACGGTTTGTTGCACAAGTCCCTCTAAATAGGAGCTTGTCCTATTAAGATTAAGATTTTTTTCTGGGTTAGTTTTAGAAAATAAGGTGCTAACCTTCGAAAATCTAGCTAAAAGGGGTTGCAACCATATTTCTGCAACTAGTGTTCTTTGCTATGCTGCAATAGAGATGCACAACATTTGTTTTTGGACTATACTTACATAGTTAGAATATGAACGCACTTCTCTGCCCTTTTTAATTTCCCAAATGTACCGACCACCGTCAAGGAAGTTTGGTCCGCCTGAGATGCTCACAGAAATGATAGTTGTAGTGGTGTGGGAAATCTCCTCACAGGTGCGATATGGTGGAATATTTTAATTGAACGAAACGATTGCATTTTCTCATGCATAGCATCTTCTTATCTTTTGACTTAATGCAAAATTGATCACATGCTATTTGCTTAGATAAATGCAGCGCTAGATACTTGCAAAGCCACCCTCAAGGAGTCTCTCCTGACAATCAAAAGAAGTCTTGAGTTCATGAGACCCCTTCTCCCTGCTCCTGATGGACCAAGTAACTTGCCAAGTGATCCTCCTTGATGCTACCTCTAGGGTTAACCTTTGATGTTGTCTTCACATTTTTTTCTCTCTATGTTTTTAGTTTTTGTTTGTATTTTGCCGCATCCACCCTTAGCAGACGCTTTGTTTTTCTGTTTTAGCCTATGTAATTTTTATCCCTTTTGTATTTTTTTTTCTTCAATAAAGGGCGATTTATTCACATTTATCCAAAAAATAAAAAAATAAAATAAAATTTATCAATCATTTTTATAATAATTTTGTGCTATTTATCAAACATATTTCTTGACTGCTCCCCCACCTCAAGAACAAAGGCAAAATAACCCAGCAATCCTTCTTTTAAAATTATAAATATATATAAACATCAACATGTGGCTGAGCAAACAGAGGTAATTATCATAAATTGGAGGGACGCTCAAGTAATTTTAGCGTTTAAGAGAAAGGTAACACATTGAGACACACTACGACATCGGGGCGCGCTTTTTTACTATTGATACGACACGTGTTCCATTGTGATTGGTTGGAGAAAACGACGACCGAGACGATATTTCAAGAACCGCCATCGCTTCGCTTCCGAAGTTCATTCCTTTTCGCCTTCGCCTCATCGCACGCTGGTGCTCTCTCTCTCTCTCTCTCTCTCTCTCTCGCGCCATTGAATCCGCTGCCCTAGATTTCCTCCCACTGATCCCCTCTTCACTCCGGCGACACCATCTCCTCCCTTTTCTCCTTTCGATCGCTTCTCCAAAATGGTATCGTTTTTGTCCCTTTGATTTTGATCGGATTCTAAGGTTCATCGTTTTTTATTCTTGCGTCTTAGATGTGTTGTTTATAGTGCTCGATTTTAGTTGAGATGTAGTTAATTTTTTAATTTGAAGGAAATCTTGTTGGTTCTTTGTGGCTTATTGTTTGATCGAGATGAAAAGGTTCGTGAATGGATCTGATCTTCTATCATTTTTCATTTATTTCTGTTGTTTGTTTTGATCTGATATCGTGGGAATCTTTGTGCTCATCGTTCTCCTCTCTCTGTGAAGTTTGGAATTGCTGGTAAAGCTAGTGTTTTGTGGATCTTCGTTTCTGTGTGATAGATCACTGGAGAATATAGATAAGAGTTCGAATTATTGGAACTTTGGGTAACAATATTTGGTTTTCTATCTTTGATCCTAGTATTCGTGATATGGTTCCTTTCTTTAGATTCCTGGGGACGTTTCTGATCCTTTGTTCTTGGTATACAGTTCCGGTGATCTAAACATCTGTTGTTCATCTATCTAATTCTAAATTTTCCATAACTGCATTGCAATGTATATTTGTCTATGATTATTAGGTTTGTAAGCCTCATCATACTTTGTATGCTGGACAAGTCTAAATCTTTGTGCATCGTCATGATTTTTAAGAAGCTTCATTTTGCTTTTTCATACTGTTAATGTCCAATGGTTATGTGATTTTATAACTTGATCATATGCTTTATGCTATAGTACCTGTGACAAATGGTTCGTATAATTTGTCCTGTTCTATTTACAGGCCAACGCGGCATCTGGGATGGCTGTGAATGATGACTGCAAGTTGAAATTCCTGGAATTGAAGGCAAAGAGAACCTACCGTTTCATAGTATACATGATTGAAGAGAAGCAGAAGGAGATAATTGTTGAGAAGGTTGGTGAACCTACTCAGAGCTACGAAGATTTCACTGCTAGCCTTCCTGCAAACGAATGCAGATATGCCATTTTTGACTTTGATTTTGTCACTGAGGAGAACTGCCAGAAAAGCAAGATCTTCTTCATTGCATGGTAACCTTTCCTTTATATGCCGTCCTGCATCTGATCTGTTTTATAAACTGAAACTTGAATTTCTTTTGAACTTTTATAGGTCTCCTGATACAGCCAAAGTGAGAAGCAAGATGCTCTATGCAAGCTCCAAGGACAGATTCAAGAGGGAATTGGATGGTATCCAGGTGGAACTGCAAGCCACCGATCCTACTGAGATGGGTCTTGATGTCATCAGAGGTCGTGCTAACTGAGTATGTTACACTTTGTTATGCATTGGAGGTTTTCCTTGCACTATGTTCAAGTGGGATGTTAATAGTTCAATGGGATAATGAATTGTTAGTTACCTTGTGCACTTGTGGTTGAAGTATTACCATATTATCATCTATCATTTCCTTCATTCTTGATTGATTTCTCCATATTATATGATTTGCTCTTTCTGGCATTGGAAGTAAGTGTTTTCTTTTAGCTTGATGTTTACAAGCCAATAATATGTAACAATCTGTGGTTTGTCGTCCTTCCATGTTGTTTGACATTTGCTTTCTTTATGATCTGATATACCATAATGGGCGCTGATGATTCTTGAATGCATGCTTTCATCTCATGTTTCAACTTTTAAGCATTCATGACTGGTTAAAGTTTTTATGCTTATTAGGCTTAATTATAATTGTTTTCTTTCTTCATTATCTGTTCTTGGATGTACTATGTATTTTAGATGAAATCCTCCATGCTTGCACCATGCCAGCATTCACACAGTTGGGTTTGACCTAGGATTAGATCAGACAATGAGAAGAAAATAAAGTAGTTGGTTGGGCTGTTTATTTGTAAATGGCAAGCAGCGTTTACAACATTTGTGTTAAGTCTTGGAGGTTTGTCATGAAATTAAGACTTATTAAAGTTTTTTCATTGCATGATGTGAATGGAGGTTTTGGACTTCGATTGGATAGTTTGATCAAGCATTCAGCCTTCAGGCCATTTACACAACTGAGATCCTTGAATATTGTATAATAGAAGCTTTGGAGATCCCATCTAAGTCCGCACGGGACTTTCATCTGCTATTTGTCTTTCTAGTTTTAGACCTGATTCCTTAATTTTAAAGTATCAGAGAGAACTTTTGTAATGAAATCCTGTGTGCTGAATGGATGCTTGTTGTTTGCGTACCCTGGCCCTGGAGGCACGCTTGAGAAACATTTTAAGTGACATCTGGCATAAGAGGTAACTTGCAAAATCTTCTAATATGTGGCTGAAGTTTTCTTTGAATATATATATATATATAGTTTTTTTCCATGTCTTCGATCCTTATCTAAAAGGTGTTTGAGTTTTGTACTTTGACACTACTACACGTAGGGTTGTTGCATCTACTTGCAAGCCACGTCTGTATGGGATTTCGTCTGAAACTGGCCTTCTATCTTGTTGCTATGTTTGGATCAAATCTGCTTACATGCTTTTAAAATTTGGTGTTTTGTATGACAGTGATAATCTTTCAGTACTTTGCATTTATTTATTTATTTATTTTGAAGACCAGACAACACACTTTCTATAACCACTACCAATAGTCCTTGCAAGAACACTTGCCTTCCTTGAAATGATGAAACCTGCTACGATCGCGCAAAACAATCTCCCTGCTTACAATTTTTGAGATGAACTTCATTGCAACATGACAGTCGTTACAAACTCTCAGGTTCTTCACCACCCTAATCATAGCTCCCTCCTCTGTGCTTATGATACCAAAAGCAACAGCCAACTTCTCACTATGCAACGACAGCACATTCTCCTTCTCTTCCTCATCTATGTTCTGTGACACAAGACTTGTATCTGGTACATACCCTGCAAGCTTCATCTTCATTCCCAACTCCCTAATAAAAGCATAAATCCGATCTGATTCTGGGTGATACCTGTCTCCCATGAAGAACTCATACACTCTGTTATTGACCTCGATCCAGCTACAACCGGGAGTTTTCACTACCTGATTGTCTCGCATCTTTAACCTGCAGCTTGCTGCATCGTCCAATCTCCCTAGAGATGCATACACATTTGCTAGATAAACATAGCTGCCAGAGTGATCTGGATCAAGCTCAAGAATATGACTAACCACCCGTTCACCACGGGCAATGTCCTTGTATATTCGGCATCCACCAAGAAGAGCACCCCACACTATAACATTTGGTGTGACCTCCATAGAACTGATCAAGTTCTCCGCTTCATCAAGACGGCCAGCTCTACTGAGAAGATCTACCACGCAGCCATAATGCTCGACCTTGGGTACAATCGCAAACTTATCTTTCATCAAGTGGAAAAACTCAAGCCCCTTATCAACCAAACCAGCATGAGTGCAAGCCGATAAAACACCCATGAAGGTGATATCATTGGGCTTTACTTCATGTTCAAGCATTTCATTGAACGCAGATATAGCTCCATCAGCATGGCCATGCATGGCAAGCCCAGAGATTAAAATACTCCACGAGATCACATCTCTCTCGCGCATTCTATCAAACACCTGCCTGGCATCAGCAATACACCCACACTTTGCGTACATATCCGACAGAGCATTGCCCACGAACAAGCTCAGTTCCATTGCTCTTCTCTTGATGAACCCATCTATCCATCTCCCAAGATCTAGAGCACCCAAGTGAGCACAAGCCGAGAGAACACTAACCAATGAGACATCATTTGGTGCCACTCCGCCAAACCGAAGCATTTGCCTGAAAAGTTCAATCGCCTCTGAGAACTTCTCGTTCTGTGAGTATCCAGCGATCATGGCGTTCCAACAAACCACATTTCTCTCAGGCATTCCATCGAACAACTCCCGCGCAACCACCAAATCCCCGGACCTTGCATAACCTGCTATCATCGTTGACCAAGATACAAAGTTTTTCTCCTCCATTTGATCGAACACTCCTCTCGCCGCGCGTACATCGCCGCAGCTGCAGTAACCGGCTACCAGAGTGTTCCAAGACACAATGTCTCTAACAGTCATTTCGTCGAACAGGAGGCGTGCGACGTTTGGGAGACCAAACTTGAAGTACATGTCCACGAGCGAATTCCTGACGAACAGGTTGGAATCGAAGCCTCGTTTGGTGACGAGGCCATGACATTGCTCGCCATCGGAGAACACGGCGAGGCCAGCGCAAGCTTTGATGACAGAAGTGAAGGTGAATTCATCGGGGATGAGGGTCTGTGATCGGAGGAGGAGGATGAAGTAGTGGCGCACGTGAGAAAATAGGCGGTGGAGAGCCAGGGCTTGAAGGAGAGCGTTACAGGCGAAGAGGTTGGGATTGGGGAGGGTGGAGAAGACGAGGGTAGCATGCTGGGGCTTGGCAAGGGCGGAGCAGGCGGAGATGAGCTTGACGGCGGCGAGGTTGGGGTCGAGAATGGACGGTGGCAGGGGGTCGGTGAGGACGCGAGCGTGCAGCTGGAGGAGCTGGGCCATGGTGAGGTCGGTGGCGCATGTTAGTAGGAGAAGCGTGGGGTTGCGGCGGCGCCAGAGATCCAGACTTCGGTGGCGCGGCGGCTTCGCGGGTCTGCTCGACTTCCGGCGACGTGGGCACCTCCGGACTCGCTTGATTTATGACTGTTGGAGTGATATTGTTATAATAGAAATTAAAAAATGATTTATTATTCAAAATAATTTATAATGACTAATCGTAAATTATGCAACTCTGGGCAAAAGAAAAAATGCTGCTGGTATAAATCTCCCACAAAAGATGCTGTGCATCACGAATTTTAAGGGTCAAAAAAATTAGTGAGAATTATTAAATTGTGGTTCAATTTTTTTTTCTTTTCAATAAAAATGGATAAATCACAAGGTGACTCGGTTTCTTTAAACCTTAAAACTACTTCATTAGTTCTTAAATAATGGTTTGTTTCTTTAAGTAAGACAAATTATTCAATTTACTTACTAACTAAATTGGATTTACGCTCAACTGTTGATGAGATAAAATTGAATAAAATTATGGGTGGTCTCTATCCACAAACCAAACATTCACTGTAGGTCTTTATATAGCACCACTCTCACATTAGATATCTTAGCCAATAGACAATGCAACAAACTCTCCGCTACCACTCGTGTCATATGTCATGCAGCGTGCGAATCAGTTGATCATTTGTTTATTCATTGCACATTTGTGAGACATATTTGGAGCTATTTCCTATAGCTTTTCTAGTTGCCGGATCTATCAAATTCTCTTTTGGAGATTTGAGGTAATTGGAGATCAAAGATATTTCCTCGGTTGAGAGAGATGGTTGACTTAGTTACCAAACTTATTGTCTGGTGTACTTGGCTTGAACGAAATACTCATATTTTTAAGGCATTTATTGCTTTTTTGTGATTGATCATTTGCTTCTATTTTGGTTATCCGTAGCCTTTGAAGCTTCTAGAGGAATGCTGGAAGATCTGACTGCTATTATTCGTCACATTTTAGTGATGATGGAGCCACGTATTTACAATATAGATGTGCCTCAGATCTTGACTGGTGAGTTGGACCCTGATTTGATAGAGGGCTAGGCTTCTGACTTTCAGCTCTCTACGGTGGGAGTAGACCTCACATCGCTTTGCACTCCGCTTTTTCTTCCTGCTCACCGTGTTTTTGTTTTTATAACCGTGGTGTTCCCTTGTTTCTCTGCCATGTCCATATCTAGTGGACGTTATGTTTCAATTGCTTGTTATCCACCTTTAAAAAAAAAAAAATTATATTCAATTGGATGATTATTTTTCTAGCTTTAAAATAAAAAAAATGAATGATCATATTCATATGCATATAGAAAAATAGTAGTGTATAATATATATATATATATTTAAACTATAACAACGTATCATGTGAAATGGCATTGTATTTCTTAATTTTTTATAGGAGTCAGCTAACAAATGCTAAAAATAATTTTAATCATTTTTATATGCAACTTGGATGATAAATGTGATTAGCTTGCTAAGGCAAGAACTCAGTTTCAATTTTGTTAATTTGAGTATAGAATTAACTTGAATATGAGTTCAATATTATTTTAGCTGTAATTTTGAAAATTTCGGTCCATGCAGATTTAATATGAAATTTATACAAGACTTTAACTTTTTAAACTCAAGTGTGGTTTGATTTAGCTTATTTTGAAATGAAAAGTAGTAAATAATATAATATTTTTTTCTTAAATATACTCCAAAGAAATTATAGTTTTAAAATCAAAACTAATACATTTAATTCATCGATCTCCTTGGACTACAATCAGCCAATGGTATAATTCCACGTATACCATACCTATCATTTATCAGCCGTCGATTTGTTGGGCCATCTGTTATAAATTGACCACTCGATGATATCCAACTCATCAATCCGATGATAGTCCAAGTAGCCAATCACATTTCGTCTCTTCCCTTCATAAATATAAGACCATCACTATGACACTATCACGTGACTCAAAACTTCTCCTTTTCTCTCTTTTGCTTTTGTTTTGCGCTTCGAATTCGAAACATCAATGGCGCCCAAGGCTGCGGAGAAGAAGACCGTCGCCGAGAAGGCTCCCGCCGAGAAGAGGCCCAAGGCCGAGAAGCGTATTCCTTCAAAGGACTCCGGCGACAAGAAGAAGAAGAGGATAAAGAAGGGAGTCGAAACCTACAAGATGTACATCTTCAAGGTTTTGAAGCAGGTGCATCCTGACATTGGTATCTCAAGCAAGGCTATGGTTATCATGAACTCTTTCATCAATGATATCTTTGAGAAGCTTGCTCAAGAGGCCTCCCGCTTGGCCCGGTACAATAAGAAGCCGACCATTACCTCGCGGGAGATCCAGACTTCCGTCCGCCTCGTGCTCCCTGGAGAGCTTTCGAAGCATGCCGTATCTGAGGGTACAAAGGCTGTCACCAAGTTCACCAGTTCTTAGGTTGAGAAATTTGGGGTTGTTTTTGTACCATCGCTGTTATTTTTCATTCCTTCATCGTTTTGATGAAATTAGGGTTTAGGCGGGTTTGTAGAGTCCATGAATACAGCCCCGTTTCAACAAGTTATTGTTTTTATGCCTAAAGTTTTGCCTTTTAGTCTCAATACTTGAATGCATGATTGAATGGTTCATCTACTTTGAAAATAGGGTTTTAAATGACGTTTGGTTGCTTGGTGGTCCAAAATTTCTAGGATTTATGCCGATATTTTCTTGTTAAGCGGACCCACTTGGAAAGGCAATCTTTATTTATTCATTTGTTTTTTTAATAATGAATTTTGTTTCCTTGTGGAGATACTTTGTTCTGTGGTTGTGTTTGAAGCTTTGATGATCTATTGGTTCTTCCCGTTTTGGAACCTCTTGTTCAAGGCGTATATATGTTGCCATAATTGAGTCTGGATTGGATTTCTTGATTGAGTTCTAGAAGGCTATGGATTCTGTGCAGTGTGATGAGGCTGCTCCTTTAATTGTTGGTGTTGAAGATGGTTCTTCATTTAAGTTGAATTCTCCCAAAAACCATGCTAGAGATGTTCATATTCTTAGCATTGCGTTCTTGTTCATCTTCTCAGCTTATCATGCTTGCCAAAACCTTGAAAGCACGATCAACAAGGTGAGTTCTTTGGATTTCTGGGTTTTTCGTTGTTTTGTGATTTTATCTGGTTTGGCGTTTGTTTGACATGTGTGGTTTGGCGTTATCTTCCTCAGGAGGGTGGCCTGGGATCGACTTCAATGGGGATTCTGTATGTCTCTTTCACTTTGTTCTCACTTGTGGCATCCCCGATTGTCAGAAGGCTCGGATTGAAGAATTCATTGTTACTTGGTTCTACTGGATACTTCTTGTTTATAGCATCCAACTTGATTCCCTCGTGGTCTGCATCAAGACTTTTTTGAATTTTTATAATGAATTATTAAATGAGTCCTTGCCTTACATTTAGTACAGTTTGTTGTGACTTTTAACCGCGTGCATCAATACTTCTTGGTAGTAATAGTTTCTTAAGCTATTATTTTTAGTTTGATATGCAATTATATGATTATCAGCCATTCTGTTTGCTGTACCACTCTAAGCATGAAGTAGTCTGGTGTCCCATCTCCTTTGTAATGAGGAACAACTATGGAAGTCCGGGAATTTGATTTGTGTTGTATTTGGATGCTTTGAATATTCATTTACTTTACTGTAATAACTAGTGCTTTTGATGCAAGGTATAAATGGTGCTGAGAGGTGGATTTTAGGATCCTGTTCTGTTGTTGCCTTTTGCTAATTTTGTTTGAGGGTGTTATTCTAGCATTCATGCTTGGTTTGATCTTGATTCTTGTTTCAGTTGTGTGGTTTGTTTTTCGTTGTGTCAATATCATCTGTTTTTGTGCATTTAGAGATATTGACACTTAGCTGCCTTGAAATTGTTGTTTTACTACGTGTTGGTTGGTTGCTTATTATTTTCTATTGTGCTTGGCTTCAGGTACACAATGGTGCCAGCTTCTGTGTATTTTGGTTTTACTGCATCAATACTGTGGGTTGGCCAGGTTGGTTGGCAACATTATTCATGCTAGTTTTTCATGCATCAAGTGATGAATGTGCCTTTTTGTGGTGCACCAGGGAACTTATCTCACATCCACAGCACGGAGCCATGCGAGAGACCATCATCTCCATGAAGGCACAATTATTGGCAACTTTAATGGAGAATTTTGGAGTTTTTTTGCTAGTACCCAGGTGCAAATGTCCTATTTTACTGTTCCTTATAAAAAAAAACCTTTTTTCTCTTTTTATTTGTCTTCATGTTTCCTTGAATGTTATGTTCTGATTTAAGATGCCATTGAAGGTTTGACCATATATTTTCAATTGCTGCAGGTTACTGGTAATTTGCTTACACTTGCTTTATTGAGAAATGACACGGTGGGTATCTTCAGAATCTTATTGGTAGTGTGAAATGTACATGTGTATAACTTTAGCCAAACTTAAATCTTCTAATGCTCCCTTTTGATATATATTGTACCTGATCAAACACTATACTCTACAGTCTCTACTTAGGTTAATTTCAAATGAAAGGGTAATGTTGATTCATACCTTACATTTCATTTAAGTAGTATATAGCCCTCATAAATTTCAGGAACACCTACTTGAAATATTTTTGCATATTAATATTTGTTCTTCTGACAAGCTTTACTTATCCCCCTTGTGATTTTACTGTAGGAGGACAAGGTCGCTGGCACTGGCTTATTGTTTACTGTCTTCCTTATCTGTATGGTTTTGGGCATTGTACTATTATTCTTCATTTCTACAAGAAAATACAAAGATGAGGCTACAGCGAGACATCCTTCTTTAAGATCCATATTGGAGTCTGTTTTTGCCCCTATGTTGGAAATACGGATGCTATTGATTATTCCACTTTTTGCATATTCTGGTTTGCATCAAGCTTTTGTATGGTACGCTGAATGGCATGCTATACTTATTCTTTCAGAAACTGCTGTTTTCTTACTAACAATATATTTTTGCATAGTGTTTTTAGTATCCTTGTTTTCCATTCTGAATTAGGGCTGAATATACAAAACATGTTGTGACACCAGCACTTGGTGTGTCAGGCGTAGGTGGCGCAATGGCTCTGTATGGTGCTGCTGATGCAATTGTATGTTTTACTTGCCTTGCGATATATATATATATATTTTTGACAACCTCAAACTTTGACAAAATTCTGTTAAGTTTGGTTTCCTTTATCTTGTATGTTTCCTTTTGTTGGTCTGCATTAACAGATGAAATCTTTTCTTCTTCCGTAATTGCTCTATTGTTCTAGTTGCACAACCAATGCCATTTGCAACAGATTTCTTGACTCTATTCCTGTCAGCAGTTACTTGATTAAATTAAAATACAGCTAGTCTTTTCAATAAATTTTTTAGGAGCCATAAGTAATCTTGTAGTTCACAATTGTTTTCCACCTCTTATTTTGAGATTCAAATCATGGAAATGTTAGATTGATCTACGATTTGTCTTCTTCGATGTTGATCTATATTTTAGTTCTTGATATCTATTAGTTTAAGGGTCAACTAGTGAGATGTCTACTTCCTTGGACAACGATGTTAAATTGGTGTCTCTTTTAACGATCTAAGTTACATCACTATTTATTGTTAGATCCTCTTGGGAATTGCCTGTCAAGGACAATATTTTATCTTTTTTAATCGGACTGTATTTATAATGATCTTAGTCAATCTTATAGCTGATTGTATTCTGAGAACTCTTTTTTTTTTTATTTTTTATTTTTATGAGAAGCAGTTTTCAATCTGCCAGACAGGCCCACTAAATCTTTTGTATTTCAATGGTTGTCCAATTAGCCTTAATGATTTTAATGTGTTTGGTAAAAAATTAATTGTTTCTAAACTTTTTTGATACATTGATTTGTTCAATTTTATTTCGCACCGACTCATTGTGCTTTCTTTCAGTGTTCTCTGGTGTCTGGTCGGCTTACCTCCGATATCTCTTCTGTCACTGTAATTGTACTTTGTGGAGCATTTCCTCAAATCTTAGTCCTCCTTTGGCTTCTTTTTGGCTATAGGTAACACACTTGATTTTAAAGTCACTAAACTTTATTGGAAGCAACTGAGTATAACTTGTGTATCATTCATATCTTTAATCACTTTGAACTTGCTGTATTTATATTTTTTTGCTGGGATGCAGTGTAACCGCTGGAGCACTTGATTCGGTATATGCACTTCTTATAGCTGTCATATGGGGTGTAGGCAATGGGGTCATCATCACACAACTAAATGCTTTACTTGGTATCCTTTCCAAGCATGAAAAGGTAATAAAAGTTAACACAGTAGTCTCTAATTTCACCAATAATTGCTTGCTTCTTTTCTTTTTATTCTTTGATACCTTTTCATTTTATTTGTCACATTGTCATTATTTTCATATAGACTTTTCTTGATCATTGTTGTTTATTTTATGTTTATATATATTTTTTTCATGCCCAGTATGATAATAACCATTTTATGTCATCATTTCTCTTGTATTTATTTATGTGGCGTGCCCAATGTGATTTTGACATAGCAATGGTCATATATAGGTTGAAAATGACCTTTTATTTTCACAACAATGAAAGGATCATTTCCATTTGAAACATTATTTGTTTCAGGACTCTTATAACGCATCATTTAAAGATCATTTATTTATTTAACATTTGTGAGTACTATATTTAGTGATTAGGACATGTTACCATACTAGAGCATCATAAATTAGTAATCCTGAAACTTTGCATTGGTAGGGACTTGATCTGGAATCAGCATTTGGACAAATGAAGGTTTGGCAAAGTGCCGCAATTGCCGTTGTGTTCTTCTTGAGTCCTTACATATCATTCCAAGCCATGCTGATAGTCATGCTCGTGGCGCTCTGCATAGCACTCGCGGGCTTCTTGTATCTTACCCTGTGTGTTGTTGAGAAGCCCATCCCTCCCCGCCCTTTATGATTCATCACAATTGTAGTTTTGACTTGATCTTTCTCTTGCTAAGCTGCATTATTATTATTATTATTATTATATATTATTTTCACAATTTATAACGTCATTGTGGTCATGTGTATGTGATATTGTTGTTGAGACTTTGAGGGGCATCGTTATTTCGTTTGCCTTGGCTTGATGATGTCAATAAGGTTCGAGGTGATCTTGTTGTTGTCAGTAAAATTTACTACATTGTTATGTTGTTATTGTTCTCATTATTATTATTATTTCATGTTTTATATGTAGACATAGCTAATTACTTACTTAAAAGAAAGATTAGCTATGTCATGGCTATTATGATAAGGTATGGAATCACGTAAATTAAAACATTTAAAAATTAAGCGGGCTCATTGAAAATGCCATCCCTCCACCCGTATGTATGTATGTATGTATGTTCATAGGCAGGCCAGGCCCATAAAGATGATGATGATCCACCACAATGGGGGTGGATATCCGTACTAAGTGTGGTCGTGATTTGGGGTCTGTTTTCTCGGTGTGGTAGACATGCCACAAATAATTAATCCCACGAGAGAAGGAGAAGGAGAAGTAGAGGTGGAGGGAAGCCCAACCTCCAAACTCCTCACCATCACCTTCTCCTCCTTCCCCTCCTAAATCCCCACTCCCAATTTTCTCCTCCACAGATCCATCAAGGTCGAGATCAACAACATTCAACACATGGCTGCGGCGTCGCGGAGGCTGCGGGAGGTCCAGGCACAGCCGGGGAACAAGACGTGCGTTGATTGCTCTCAGAAGAACCCTCAATGGGCCTCCGTATCCTACGGCGTCTTCATGTGCCTCGAGTGCTCCGGCAAGCACCGTGGCCTCGGCGTTCACATCAGCTTCGTCCGCTCAGTCACCATGGACTCCTGGTCCGAGATCCAACTCAAGAAGATGGAGTCTGGTGGTAACGATCGCCTCAACGCCTTCCTCTCCGGCTACGGCATCCCTAAAGAGACTGACATTGTCACCAAGTACAACACCAATGCCGCTGAAGTTTATCGCGATCGCATCCAAGCCTTAGCCGAAGGCAAAACCTGGAAAGACCCTCCCGTCGAGAAAGAGAACCTGAAGAAATCCGGTGGTAAGCCGCCGACAGGAAGCAACAATGCGGCGGGTAAGACCGGGGGTAATTGGGATCACGACGACTTCCGATCGTCGAATAATAACATGAGGAGGAACCAGACAGTGGGGGATTTCAGGGCGGGGAGTGGCTCCCAACCATCGCGATCCAGGTCGACGGAGGATATGTACACAAGGGCGCAGATGGAGGCTTCGGAGGCGAACAAGGAGAACTTTTTCGCGATGAAAATGGCGGAGAATGAAGTGAGGCCGGAGGGAGTGCCGCCGTCGCAGGGCGGCAAGTACGTTGGATTCGGATCAAACCCGGGGCCACCGCCGCCGCGAAGTAACTCGCAAGGGGACATGTTCAAAGACACCGTCTCCGTTGTTTCACAGGTACCGTTTGTGTATATAATATATTATACATATTGAAAACCAAAGAGAAAAGGCCCTCATGAAGTCATGTGTATATATATATATATTATTATCAGATTATAATAAGACTAAATATATTTAAAACAGGTTTTTTTTTTTTTAAAAAAAAAAATATTGTCATCTATTTTTTCTACTAGTGTCTATATATATACATACGACGTAGATTTTGTAGACTGAATACTTGTGTTAAAAATTTCCATGTATATACACTCATCACATAACTCGGACCTTTTGGCTCTTCGTTGGCCAATTATATTTATACCAGGAATTCTGGGATATATTTTCCTAGAATTTTTTCAACCCATTTTCTTAAATTTCTTTCTATTTTTTAAATTATATCCATATTTTTGGGACATATATATATATATACGTATATGCATTATAGACATATATATATATATATGCAAGGGAAATGATCTAACAATTTTAATAAACATGTCCAAGGGAAATTTACTATCAATAATCAAATCCCACGGATAAATTTAGTTTGAATTAATGAAGAAGAAATAAAGACAATTAAAGTTTGATTGTTTGAACCAAAAAATTAAACATTATTTAAAACTTGGGTCTTTTGTAATGGAACAGGGTTTCGGTCGATTATCCCTAGCTGCTGCCTCAGCGGCTCAGTCTGCTGCTAACGTTGTCCAAGCAGGCACAAAGGAACTGACTTCTAAGGTACCATACCTCCTTATTAAATACCCTCATATTCTAGTAGTATTGCATTGCTACTACTTCTATTACTTGATACATATCTATGCATTTGCATATTAAAAATCTCAGGTGATGGATGGTGGCTATGATTACAAAGTGAATGAAACAATCAACGTTGTAACAACAAAAACCACTGAAATTGGACACAAGACATGGGGGATCATGAAAGACGTCATAGCAATGACTTCACAGAAGGTTGAAGAATACACCAAAGATGGGAATGGATGGGCTGGTGGGGATGATTGGCAACTCAAAGAGAATGAGAAGAATGGGTACTACCAAAGGTTCAGGCAAGAAGTTGGTCACTCTGATAACGAAACTTATAAAACTAACAAAGGTTGGGATAATTGGGAAAGTAACAACACCTCAGGCAAAAAACACAGGTCTTCTAACTCATGGGATGATTGGGAAGAAGTGGGAGGAAAAAGCCAGGAAAAGAGAAGATCTGGTTCTGATGACTGGGCTGGGTGGGATGATGGCAAAGATGATAATAGTAATAACCATGGATCATATAATCATGGAACTAAGCACAATGGAAAATCCGATAATTCATGGTCTGAAGGTGGTTTTCACTAGCCCTGAATCATCTACTACTCATGTCTTTTGACTTTCCTTTTACCATCAAATATGGAGATTCTTTGTTCATAAAATTTTTGTATAACATACTCTAAATTGCTAAATAAAGTATGTATTTGTGCTAAACATTAATCAAATGCTTGGTTTTTACCTTCAGTTTCATGGTGTTGATGAGGAATTAATTGTATTATCTTGTCCTTTGATTTTTCTTGTGATGAGGCCACCACCAATATACCTGCATGTAACTCGGGCACAACAACATGATACAACATTATGGTTATATAATTTCATATATCCTGTAAGAGATCCATAAAACATAGGTTTTTCAATGGAAATCAAGACGAAATCAAATGCATATACCTTGTAATCACATGCAATTTACAAAACTGATCTCATAACAATGCACTGTATTTAAGGCAGGGGAAGGTATGTACATGTTGAAAAAAGAAAAAGTATATAATCATTAAGAATTTCAATAGAACCTGGATGGTTGCATCCGCACATCCAGTGGGACAACAATCTCCATGGATTTCAAAACTCCCTCCAGGTCCCTTCTCACCACTAATGGCAACACTGTCCTATAACATGGTAAAAAGCAAAATAAAAGGCAATATGAAACCTAGCAAAGCTCAATACCTCTTTCTTTTGCCATCTTTACAGTTAGATCGGCATTTCCAGTTTTCTTAGATATATCCAAATAGGATTGCCACAACCTTACTGAGAAAGGATACACAGAAACTGCCAGCTGATGGAACCACTGAGTAATACTTCCACATTCAAAATCTTTCAGAGCATGAGCAGCCTCAAACCATATTTGCTCTGGTGCTGCAGGGATAGCCTGGAGGATGGAGTTAACCAGAAGTGTTGTTGCCCAAAACATTACTGCATCATATACAACACTCGTGAGGTTGAACGTTTTGCCAGTCAATTTATACACTGATAAAGCCAAAACATAGTTTGAAGGTGCAACTTCCATCAGAGGTTCAACAAAATCAACCAAATCCTTCGGCTTGTCAAAGTGCTCTGGAAGAAGCGATGGGCCATAACATGCTTCGAGGACAGAATTTAGTAGGGAATAATCCATAGAAGTTGGCCCAAGTATTTTGTTAACCAATTGTCGGATTCTAGGTTTCTTAATGTTCTGATAGTATCTTCTTGACAAGGGTTGCTGTACAATGGAAAAGCGGCAATCACTGAGGTAGCTTTTTATCAGCCCTAGTAAAACACTTGGTGCATCTTGCACATCTTTTGACTTGCTAATCATCACAAACGCAGCATGTTCTCTCACACAATGCTTGAAATCCTCCAAGGTTGCCAACTTTAATGCTTTACTGATTGCAGCAGATGCTTGTGAATGGTCTTTGTGCAGCAGTTTGTAAAGACTAAGATTAAGCACACTAAAGATATCATCCCTTGAGGTAGAAAGATATGCATGTGAAGGCAATTTCACTGAATCATTTTTCATCTCCACCGTATTCCCAGTCTCCGTATCTTGTTTGACGCATGAAAAGTTATGATACCAGCGGTCAATCACCTTCTGCACAAGTTCAATCCCACCCTCCTTCAGAATGAATTCAAAATACTGATTCCAGACACATTGTATGCCGGGAATTTCTTTCGGCCAATCGGAAAGTGTCTCTTCAAAACCTCGCAGCACATCATGTTCTCTGCACCTTGCCTGCAACCGAGCTGACAAAAGAATAAGCTCAATGCAGGTTGGATACATTCTCATGTATTTGACCAACAAATCAGCTAAGCAATGTAACCCTTCAAGTGCTGCTGCACATCTAAGATGGCAAATGACTAGAAAGTGCAGCGGCCGCTGATCTACAGGATCCTTTTCATTGTTGTCTTCACAGTCTAGTGTCAACTTGTCTATTGCAAATCTCATTATATCTAAAGCCTGGTCTTTTTCATAATTTCCAACTTGAGCGCAAGGCCATTCATACTCAAATGGGAGCTCTTTCTCAAATTCAAACTGTAGTACTACAGCTTCAGGAAGCCTCTTGTAGATGGTCAGATACACACAGCAAAACCAGAACATACACCTATCGGATAGTATCAATTGTGAATACATATTGGACAACAATTTGTCATTGGAGTTGGAATTTGGCCTCACAAGTTGGTAGGTTCTATAGATGGCCCAATCCACGTTGTCAGACATCTGAAGGAAATCAACCATCTGCAGGAAAATATCTAATATGCATGCACTAATATACTTTCTCGCCTTGCCAGAGGCATCTACTTTGTTGGAAAAAGCATTCAGTGCGCTCACATACGCATTCAATCGATCACTAGGCTGCTTCCGGCTGTTTATATACATAAGCCACAACTCATAAGAATGTTTATTATGTTCCACCTAAAAAAAAAAAGAGAATAGAATTGTATCATTATGTGACAACTATCAAACAAAGTTTTACCTCAGAAACTATCAGGTAATCAGAGTATCAAATCAAATATATATATATAGCAAAAGATCACAGAAAGGTAGTTATTGTCTATTGATACAAATTTAATGGGCAGAATGAGCATGGGGAATGATATATGGTAAAGTTAAAATTATGCATATGGTTTCCTTCAAACATGTTTACTGTGAGACCAAATATAACTCAGATTCACAATGGAACTGAACATTGGCAAGCCATCCAAACCAGTAGAACAAACAATAAATCTGGACTTAAGCAAACAACTTCCGGAAAATAACAAGACAAACATATGCGACAAAGCATGGAAAAAAAACCCATTTGTAATATTCCATCTCTGTATCACACTTGATATTGGTTGGTCCTTGCGCCAATGAAGGCTTCAGGATCACTGATGTTTCCTTTGTGCATCAATTATTGTTGACAAACAAAAACAGAATTAATCATTTGAGTATTACCTGGCATGGTATTCACATGCTAAACTCATGTATATAATGGATGCATTCAGCAGATCAAACAAGAAAGGCATAATGATCTTAGAACCAGGCTACATCAAAGGGTATTATCAATCATTTAAACCAACTAATGGCCAAAATCCTCTATAATGGCAATTGTCATGTTAATAAAGTAAAGAACAATAGAATCTAAAAAAAAGGTAGCGTACTGCATATGGAAATAAGTCATCATTCCTTTGGCACATCTCCCCACAGTAGTAAATGTGCAAATAGATGACCCATAGGTTGACTGAACTGGGGTAAGCCTCAATGCTTCGTGACAACAATGATAGAGCCTGACAAAATTAGCAAACACAAAAATCTAATGATAAGTGGCGCCAATCAAATTATTCAAACAAACTGAAGCCATGCACAATGTGCATAAGCCTAAAAAAAGCATATTCTTCTGATAAAGGATTGATCTATGACTCCAAAAGATGCCTAATGGAACCATCTCGCTGCAAAGAATACCCTCAAAACACAACACATATATTGACCTATCTAAAATAAAAAAATAAAGAAAAAAAATCATATGATGTACAACCTGCTTTTGGTCTGGTCTGTTGAATGTGCCATTTAACAAATCAAGTGCCAACTCCAATGACTGCTCAGAATCGGTCAATCCTTTCATGGCTTGGATCTAAAATAGGAAAAGCACATTAACCATTTAGGTAAAAAAGCTTCATGAAAACGGCACACTATAAACAGCAAAATTTAGATGACAGGATGAATCAACCAAATATAGCACCTTATCATATGTAGGATAAGTAGCAGCCACAAAGTTCAATGTAAATCTAGAAAAAATGCTAACATAGAAACACGGAATGATTACGACATCCATAGGATCTCTATTGGCTATAGTAAACAAGCAGAAAGTTCTATTTTACCAAATAAGAAAATATAGTACCACAGTTTTCAAGTCAAGCTTCCTAGGATTAATAGAGGAAAAAAAAACCAAAGGAAGGAAACACAAGATGAATTCCACATAACTAAAAAGGAATTCTGACATGAGTCACACAACCATGACTTGAAAAGATTTGGTTTAACAGAAGTTTCTACCAAAAAAAAAAATCTGTCAACGGAAAAAATAGTATTGAGCAGCAAAGTACAATCAATCGAATAAAGAGCAGTGGGAGCATATACAACATACGAGTATGCCATCTGGACTTTGAAAGAAGAAAGCTGGCCTGTTACTTTTATGGTCATCAGCACTATGATCATCATCAGATTGTAAACACACTGCATCTGGAGGAAGTACCCTTTGAAAGGAAAAGGGTAAGATAGAACAGGTGGAAAAACCCCTTTGCCAAAACTGCCAACTGTAGCGAGCCAGGATTGACTGTGATAGATGTGAACTGGCTTTCATAAGATACAATCCAATTTGGTAAGTTGGAATTGGCAGAAGATTTCGGTCAATGCCATAATGAGATCCAAAAGAAGCAGCAGTTTTTCCAAGAGTCAGTGGATGACCAACTTGACTGTCTGTGGTTATAGATAACAAGAAATAAGTAATCAATTGGACTATTAAATTGAAAAGACTGCTTTCTACACACCTGAAGCCAAGGCAACTGAATCTTTAGTCGGCTTTAAGTTTTTGAAATGCTGCCATGGGCATTCCTCATCATTACATCTCCCTCTGAGCTCAAACATGCAGAAGGGCCAGAAGGAATCAATTGAAAGGATACTTGATTGGGAATCTTTCTCAATATTTCCACCATATCTTTCACCATACACTCTTGAACTGTTGTCCTCTCGACCTGGCATGCACTCAACAACCACCACTAGAGGACTATTGGACACACTATCCTTCTCAGGAAACTCATGGTCAATTTCAGACAATAAAAATTTCGCATGCCTCGAAACAATATGAAGACCCAAAGAAGGTAAGGACAAAACAGGTATGGCCACTTGCCAGCAGGATTCTTTTGAAATGGAGTTGGAGTTTCCAGGATTGCTAATTTTATGAGGCTCATCTACTGTATAGTCATTCCTAACAAAATCTTCATTTGAAGAATTATTATTCTCATGAGGCAGGGCAAATGCTTGTGATGAGGAGTCATCAAAGCAGCTTTGAGGCTTTTCAATACCTAAAAATATGAAAAATTAAGTCATTAGGCAGCATTGAATGAAATCGGGAAAAAAAAATCAAACAAAGAAAAAGCGCTGCTACATGGTAAAATGATACTAAACATTGCAGTCAAATATATTCAATACATAAGAAAGTACAGAAATCACTTTGTAATTAGTACAGTGTTTCAAAAGACTCAAGTCCATTGGATCTTCTGAGTATATGTCACTGAAAGATTCTAATACCCTATCCAATGACAGAAAATCTTTCATCGTGAAAGAAAATAACCAGAAGCTTAAATAATACTAATTTGCAAATCAATCATCAAGAAACTGAAAAGGTCAAAGAGAAAGCACACAGCATAGCAAGAAACCAGATTCAGATAAACTGGTACCAGCACATTAAACAAAATCAAATTAACAATCATGTATGACAAGTAGATGATAAGTAGATCAGTAAGGAGAACTTTTATTTGAATTACCTTGAAAACTTGGTATTTGGTTTTTCTCTCCTTCAAGAGATTGCAATATGCTAGGAGTACATGGCTTCTTGTGGGCATCAGTACTAATAGCTTCTTTGTCAAAGATGCTTGTTTTACTTCCATCACTACTCTTGCACAAAGAAGATTTTTTACCTAATCTTGCTACTAGTTGAGACCTCAAAGAAGCTTCGAGTTCAAAATCACGTACATTCTCATTGGAAGGCTTGTTCATAAGTTTTTTTGCATTATTTCCATCAGTAATATCACACGGTAATCCTGACCGAGGAATGCTGTTATCACATAGCAAATTCTCTTCAGTGCTATTGGCAGAAGCATTCTCATCAATGATACCAATGCCATCTTTAGGTTCTGAGGAGTCCCTATTTGGTTCATGACAGGGTTCAGATCCATAATTAAATACATTAATTGGGTTACTAGATAAGTCAACAAGAGCAACATCAGGGCATTGGATGCTAGACTCATAGCCCAACTCACACATAGCCTGGCAATTAACTGCCATTTCATGTTCAACATGCTGTAAGAGATCGCAGCTAGCACTTGGAGCAGTCTTTGGTAAGTCCATCCTAGTTCCTCTAGAATTCTGCCAACTTGAAGGCCACATAGAACTTGAAGCCTCCATCATCAAAGCTCTAGCTTGACAAGAAAATAAATCTCTCTTCCTATACAAAATAGTGCATTTTTCATTGGCCTCAATCAATGCTCTCTGTGCGTCACGATAAGCAATCAATGTGCGCCTTTCTTCAACCTCACACCTGCGCCTAAGCTCCTGTGCTTCTTCCAGTTCTTTGTCATGTAATTCCTCCAACTTGATCAAAGTTTGCAAGTTCGTATTACCCTCCCTTGAGATGGTTGTCTGTTTTAAACAGGATGAGATAGATACAAGCATCTCTTTAAACCAATTGCTGTTTATGCGGAAATACTGAGCCAATAGCACAGTTGCATAAGAAAATGCTTATATTAAACATGTATAGATTTACCTCATCATTAACCAAGTTACTCATGGGAACAGAGACAGAATACTTCTCCAAAGCATTGGTGGATGTTGATAAAGGCATTCCAACATCAACTGTAGGAATAGTTTGCTGGCCTCTCTCTAGTTCATCTTTGTATGTTGCATCCTCAAGAAACATAGGAGAAGCATTACTTTTCCTGGAGATGTTTAAATGCCTATTATCTGGTAAGCTCTGCCAAGTGTACAAGGAAAAGAGAGAATTACATCAAAATATGATGAAAAGAGTTCAACAGCAATTCAATTGATATATAAAATTTACTAAAGTAAATCATGCATTTTACAGTTATCAAGTTTATCATATTAGTTAAAAAAGTCAGGTGTCAATATTCATCATATTATTACAAGTTTATCAAGTCATCTAGCCCACCAACCAATTCAAGCAAGAGACAATAAGTATGGAAAAAGTACCTGATAACCATATGTCAACAATTGAGTACCATATCACAAAAACAGGTTCAATACCATGTGCATAACAAGTTCATTTTCATAATTAATTCCCTAGGCGCTAGTGAAATATTATCAGAAAATAAACCAATTGAGAGAAGCACCAACTGCATGTTATATTTAGGAGTAGGCCAGTCCAATAAGGGGCACGGACCTCAAAAGAAAGTATCATTTGATCTACAGGCGGTCTGTTTGTTAATGTGTTGGAATCCCCTTGCAAATTCCCATCATGAGACTCGCCCAAACTGCAAGAAATTCCAGAAGAAAATTTGATTTTACTTTGTAGCTGAAGGGGCATTCCAAGGTTTCCAACCATAAATGATGCAGCTTCCTGGGTTGGCCCCAAAGATTCATTGCCTTTCCTTGTGTTAACAGGAGCTTCAGATGGCACAGGAACATGTACACTATGGCTTAGCAAGCTTGCATCTTTTGTACCTCTGTTATTTCCATGGTGTCCCATATCATCACTAGATGTGCCAAACAGTACTTGCCCTTGAACTTGGTCACCAGAAATAAGTTTATTGTGCGCGTTTTCATCAAGCTTTGCACGTTTTAGAGCTTGTTCCTTCGGTGGCAAGCCTATAGTATTAGCAGAAGTAAGTACATTGATACCAGCAGCCTGGGCATCCCGCTTCATGAAATAAGCTTGACGCTGGTTACTATACAAACCAGAAACCATTTCCTTGCTTTGAAATGTTGACTTTTGTTGAACCCTTGGTTCATTCTCTCTCTGAACCCTTAGTTCGTTCTCTCGCTGAACCCTCAGTTCATTCTCCCGTTGAACCCTTAGTTCATTCTCTCGTACAGCAATTTGACGTCTCAAACTTGCCAGTTGCTTATTTGCCAAATTTGCACTAAGTTGTGATTCATTCTCAAGGCTTGATGAACCCTTGGCAATAGACGAATTCCTCTGAATGTTCAACTCCTTATCAACCAAAGAAGCCAGAGGACCCCTGTCCTTGGTTCCAGGTTTTTTAAAGTTCGTAGAGATGGATGGCATGCATGCATATTCCTTCTTCCAAACCTGCTTTGCTCTGGTACTTAGTGTATGTTGCAGAACTTCTGTCTGTAATTGTGGTGGGGTACTTGACATTTTGGCTCTGGCCATATCAACTTTTTCACCTAGAGTGTTCTCTTGTCTACACTCTTCAGGGCCACTTTCACTGTCATCATCTGAGAAGCTTATAACAAGATTATCATTTGATCCTTTCCCATGCCAACTGAGATTTCGGTTGTTCTCAGATTTAAATGTAGTTTTCTTTTTCTTAAAGCATTGATTGTAGTTCTGCGCAACTGATCCCTGATGCTGCTGCATATGGGTCATAACTAAATGGCTGGTGCGATATTGATTTACTGCTCAAAAGATGAAAGAAAATCATATAAAAAAACCAATGCAATTCTAGAGAAGCGAACCCAATCAGATCCAAATTGAAGTCTCAAAGTGCCAGATTATATTAAAAGTACAGTTCATAAACAAACAAAAGATTTGTACCTGTTTTCCATACAAAGGAAATCATCAAAAATCATGTCACAACTAAATCCAATACAAAAGGAAAAGCTTCTTACAGAAAAATTGAGCGGAGAAAAATGTTATGTTAAAAAGTAAAAATAAAATATTTATCATAATGACAACAAAAAGGAAAGAAAAAGAGGGGGTGTTTAACGGGAGTATGTTTTCCTTCTGAAAGATTCTACTCTCTTAAGAATCTGACTTCTTTTCTTCCTTGTTGGATGTTAAATAGTTCTTCTATAAATTCATAAGCAAGCAGAAGAAAGCATAACCTGAAGACAACACAACATGATATACGTGTAACAAACAATATGACACTCATTGAATATGAACATAAGTCAGACACTAACTTTGGCATACATTAATTTTGACAGATATGGAAGTCGATAAAAACCTTCTGCCTTTGATGTCGGCATGCTAGTTTTCAAACTTCTAGAAGAGGCTATCAACACAGGACCAGGATCAGGCTCAATCGATGCTTTATCCTCTTGCAGGGTAGTAGAAATAGAAGTACCCTATAAAAGAAACAAAACAAAAGGAGATCTGGTTACAAATAAAGGGTGCTTAATAAATACCGCAATCAACTTATCAATGATAAAAGGCAACAGGTGATCCGTATATCACTAGATAGTGTTTCATAAATTCCGCAATCAACTAAAGTGCTGAGATGAGAAAAGAGAAGTTGAATTACTTATGGCATTACAATTGGCATGATGAGCTAAAAGAAGAAGCATTGCAAAAACTTCTATGAAAATTTGGTCATATGTTCACAAACATCTGGTGCATGCTAAACAACTTAAACACACACACACACACACACACACACATGAAATGATAGAACACATGGACTCCACCTATTCCCATGACCATATATTCTCCCCATATCTCACCAACACATCGTCAAACTATGTGGTTTTTCAGCCACGCAGAGAGACACCAAGGAAACAATAGTGCCTAAAAAAGCATGTGTACTGGGAATATAAGCATCTAAAAACTCATTCTAAAACATGCCATGCAAATTGGCAGATTTGAGCTTAAAGAAACACAGAAAATTTTTTTAATGCAAGCACAATGATATGCTCATGAATCTCTGGTGCACGTCAAACAACCCATACACACATAAATGAAAAGTACTGGAATGACAATATATGCACTCCTACGCATAGACACACATACTGGCACACAGACAAAATAAAAGATCACGAGGACTCCACCTTTCACATATGCCATTGCGCTCCCAATATGTCACTAACATGTCAATTAACTATGTGATTCTTCAACAGCTTAGGGAAGCAAAGAAAACAATAGTGTCTAAAAGGTATGTGTACTCACATAGTCACATGAGAAGGTTCTAAAAATTCATTTCAAATCTTCTACGCAAATAGGAATGGTGGAGCTAAAAAGAGCAAAACTTTCGACAAAACTTGTTCTGGAATCTATGACAAGTAGCAAACAATTCATACACACAACTAACCACCCAAGTGCGCTAACAAGCACAAATACATGCACGTACACAGGCCCAAGTGCACGTGCATGTGCGTGGGCAAACATGCACCACAGACAAAACGGTAGATTGGAAAGACTACACCTATCACATATTTCGATACAACTCACATCTCACTAACATGTCATCTAACGGCGTATTCTTCAACCACATTGGACACGAGGAGGAAACAAAAGTGCCTACAAAAGGCAAGACAATCAACAACAGCATGACTTAAAAATCCATTCTCAAACCACTATGCAAATTGGAGTGGAGCTAAAAGAATAAATGTTAGCCAAAATGTTTATGCAAATTCAGTGATACCGATGTGTGCCTCCAACTGATCAAACAATTCGAAGACACAATCGCCCAAACACACTCACACACAAAAATGCACATTCACACAAGTGTGTTGCAGAGAGTGTCGTGGGCACACATACAGATAAATCACACTCCCACCTATTCCATAATCCAATATTTTCCCAATGTCTCACCAAAATTTCATCAACAGTTCAAAATTTTCAACCAGGCAGGGATATAGAAGCAATAGCAAACAATAAAAGATATGCCTGGTTGCGACATAATGATCTAAAAATTCATTCTAAATTAGATTCGAATAAAGGAGACATTGGTGTCATAGCCTGGATCAAATGCTGCTGCATATGAATGAGATAACATTAGAATCATCTCTTCTATCATAAATAGGGTTCAAAATGATCCACAAAAGGGGGCCAAAGCACATAAACAGCCATCAGGGTATCTTTGAGCTTCAGAAACCAACAATAGGTCATCGATCAAGCTGATACGAGGTGAGAAATGGGGCGATTAGAAACCCTACCGGTTCATAACTGGGGGAGAGTTCGCCTTCTTCCCGGGAGCCAGAGGACTTGGGCCGCCGCGAGGGGCTAGGATTAGGGCTGGAACTGGGAAGGGAGGCGATGGCCTTGGCACGGAGCTCGTCTATCTTGGACTCCATGAGGCCGTGCTCCGCCACAGACTGAGGGTGGTTTCGAGAACGAGCGCAGCGAGAGAGCGAGAGAGCGAGAGAGAGAGACAAGGAAATGTCCTAGCGTTGCACTTTAAACTATGTTTTTAATCATCAAAATTAATTATTTTAAATTGTGTTTAATAGAACTTTAGTTTTATTTGCCAAGAAGAATACTGCATTTTTTTTCTTTATTATTGAATTTTTTTAAAAAAAATTATATTTTTATCTCTCAAAGAACATGATACCTCACATCCATAGAAAGTCAAAGATTATAGGTTATTGAGAATTTACATATATAAAAATTAAGAAAACAACAAAAATAACATATTTTTAATAAATATTTTTCATATTTTCAATGAAAGCAGAATATCACAGAAGGGGTTCTGTTATTAATTTTTATATTCCATTTAACCATCACATAACACCATTGCAAGTAGACATCCAATGCCAAGAATTATATCATCTGCATTTTAATTTTTTAAATAACAGAGTTGTTTGATTTAAGTTTGTACTATATTGTTGTAATCGCTATGGTGTATTGTTCTCTTGTGTTAATCTATTTTTTTTTCTTTAAAAAAAATCTCTTTATTTGATAAAAATAATTAAAAATAAATTTTTTTTACAAAATAAATAAACCAGTATTTATACTAATCTGTGGACTAGTGTCTTTGGGTATACTAATATTAATATAATTTAAAAAATTAAAAAAAAAATTTATTTTATTTTTTTCATACAACTACTTTTGAGTTGAGAGGAATTTAAACTTTTAACCTTTTAACATAGGAGAAAAATGAAATATAATTTTTCTAGCGGTAAACATAGTGTTATTTTTTTTAAGTAACCTCAGTAATTGTCTACTGGTTAAAGCACTCCAGTCATATACAGGAAGTCGAGAATTTAACTCTTTTTCAATAAAAAAAACATTTATATGTTTAGAATGACTTGTCTCTCTTGTCAAAATAATAATAATAATAATCTATAAATTTTGATTTTATTAAAATCTTACTCGCCTCCAAATTAAGCCTATATTTCCCTGATCCCACCTTAATTTTTTCGCTTCCAGCACTGTGATCTACTGAGCACATACAAAGACAAATGGAACAAAAAGAATTTCCAGCTGCATTAAGAAAAGAAACAAGAAAGAAAGAACAACACAGTTGAACAAGATTTGCCACATTCTTGAAATTGTCCAGGTGAACATAAAGAAGTGATGGTAAAAGCAATCTGGCAAATTCTGAAATTGGTGGACTAACTCATAGAAGATAAACATTGTGTAGAATTCATGAACACTGTATTATAGTATGATCTGGCAATATCAGGAGATAAGCCTCAATGATTATTAAGTAGCATGCTACTTGGACAAAGAGATACTACGGCAGAAGGGTACACTGCACTGGTTCATGGCTGAAATTTCTGGCAAGGTGACTAGACCTGCTCTATGCTATTTAGTGCGGTTGTCAATGACAGTATCAGTATGACAGTATGGCCTAGCTGGTGAAAAAATACTACCTTTGTAATTACCAGGGAAACCTATGACCCCTGCAATAAAAATAATTACTATTTTATTTCCGTCTCTATGTAAAAGGTTGAGAATTTAAATTGGACCAGTGATTTGTCCATAATTTTCCCTCCAAAAAAAAAGACTACCTGGCTTTGCATTCATAGCACATAAATGAATGCCTACAGGTATATGCAGAATGTCCGAGATTCTTGCAATTGTAGCAAAGGGTTCGTGAGGTGCATTCTGCAGACGTGTGTCTGGTGAAATATCAGAACAACAAAATTATAAAATTAGTAATATTTTGTCAACAAAATATTGAGAGAAAATTGACCCAGAAATCCTAAACAACCATCAGTAACTTCTTCAGTTCTTTCAGATATCAAGTAGCATTTGTTAGAGGATGAATTAACTCCCTCAAGTTAAATAAAGCTAGCGCAGTAAGTCACGGTTTCATGGATTTATAAAGCAAATTTCCTTGGCTTCAGGTGAGTTACTAGGAAGAAATAACTAACAAGTGGCAAAAGGTTAGAATGAAGATACAGTTAATTCTCCTGAGGGTGTGTTTGAATTAGAGGGTGTAATATACCTGGTCCAGCCTATGTTGGTTCTTTCTTGTTGTGGTTAAAAGTATACATGCTCTACTTTTAACCACAACAAGAAAGAACCAACATAGGAGTGTTAATACATAGGCTGGAAGAAAAAGAAATTAATTTACCTCTTGATTATGAAAGAAGCAGGGAAACACATCTTTTATATGTAAATCTAAAATATAGTATTTCTAATTGGATTTTAGTGGCGAAAAGATGGAATTTTCAAATAAAAAATCAACTCACTCAATAAAAAATAGATAGTTTATATCAAATGCAAAAATACTTACCCCGGTCGGCAACATTTGCTACAAGTATTTGTTCTTGGACATAGCATGGCGGAATGGCCATTTCTATAGCAGCTATGGCAATGGTAACTGTCCCTGCAAGTTTTAGATGTTTGAGAATATTCATAATTTCATATAGATGGGTATGAGTTGAACTTTTTAAATAAGAAATAAACTTAAAAATTACATAAAAGTTAATTAATTTAAACAAAACTGAAAAGTCTTACCGCCTATCACAAATGGGACAAACAAGCATATTGGGACAGTCTTTGGTGAAGTGCTGAGAGTTCATGCAGTGATTGCATAGGTGAAATATCCTGTAAGTTTAGAATACTTGAGAACATTCATGTAATTTAATAACACAACTTATTCAGATGATATATGATCATATTTCTTTTAGAAAAATTGAATAATAAATAAGAGAAATAAAACATTTCTTCTCTTTTACTGTTTCTTCGTACTTCCTCACCACTGGTGAGAGATGACTTTACCTCTGTATTTCTGTTTTTATTTCAATAAATTTGTGGTTTATCCACATTTAACTCAAAAAGCATTTCCTAATAGATCAAAGGATGCATTCCCTAGACACGGTGTGAGAAAAAAAATAAAAATAAAGACACCGGATATGAGAGAAACTAAAATTTCACTGAGAATTATAATTAAAAGTAGAGGTATTCAAGAGCTTCATCAGATTTTCAATATTGTTTTCCCTGCAAATCGCTCTATTCTGTGCAGATGGGTCTGCAGGCAATTAAGATAATGACTGGGGGCAGAAAAAATAATTTTATAGGATAGACAAGAAAAATCAAACACATCTTATCCGGTGATGATCAGCACTGGAATCTAGCAATGTCAGCTCACATGGAAACTTTGATCAGGATCAAAGTTTAGTTTTGGGTCCATATTGGGCTAAGCGTAACCATTTGCAATATGTCAAACATACTGAGCAAAAGATGTATGACCAAAAAACCTTGATCAAGACCAAAACATGTCTCAAATAGAAGGTATAGGTTCAATTTCTGCCCAACTCAATAGTTGAGAGTATGTAATTTATCATCATTTATAAAAAAATTAAAAATAAAACAATAAATCTAGCAAACATTTATTAAAATTTTTTTAAAAAAAGTCTCACATGATCTATAACACCTGATCTATAATTTGTTAGATAGACTAACAAATTTATTAGAGTAACTAATAGTCTCACCTTGTTTAATTTAAAAAATATAAATTTAAATATATAAGCCTAGCTTTTTCATACTATTAACTTAAATTAAGTTCAAATAATATGCTTGATTCATTTTATAATAAATTTGTGATTTTTTATTTTTATTAAAATAATAATAATAATAATAATAATAATAATAATAATAATAATAATAAGTTTGGTTTGCACCTAACATAATTAACCAACCTAGCTCACAATGGATTTGCTTCTTAACTATGATCTTGATTATTGTTGATTATTGTTAAGGGGTAGTTTTTTTTTTTTCTTAAAACCCATTACTATAATAACATCTAGCAGATTTTAAAATTAAGCAATAAAATTTCTACACTTATATTTTTCACAATGAAGTTAACACCGATAGACTAAAAACCTATTGGCCATGTTTCTTATTCTATAGCACACAAGTCAAATGACAAGCGGTAATTTGTTGTAAAGGTTCTACCTTACACGCTCGGCATAGGGTGGCGGGAAGGCCGTGACACTTGCCATAGTGATATACTAATTCTTGATCAAAAGAATACTTCATGAACTACATAATCAAGTAATAAAAGGTTATTTAACCTGCTGAATTGGTCTGGACCACATGCATCGCACCTAAAGTCATTTCTGCAGATATAGAAGTAATGCCCACGTGTCTTGCATTTGAAGCACCTGGGTTGGTAGTCGCATGCTTCCATAGAGTGACTGGTAGTAAAACATCAAAACCACAAAATCATGAAATTGACATTCCATAAACAAAACAACACCTTTTCGGTGAACTGTTCATTCTTGAATTTGATAAATTTGTGAAACTGCCACAAGCACCTTTTCAATTCTTTCAGATAAGAATAAGTATTTGTTAGAGAGACTAATACAACAAATTGCATGGATTCTCTAATCCTTAAGTAAAAAGTAGCACAATTAGCAGTGATTTCATAGATTGGGAAAGAGTAGCGGGGCGAACCCACTAAAGACCCGGGGGACGCTGCATGGCCCCTGAGTGGAATAAATGAAGATAGAGGCAGCTACATGGTACCGAAACCACCCATACACAACCACTATTCATAACTCCCAGAAATGTGCCCTCAGCCAAGAATCGAACTCTCACCACGAGCTTTATCGATGACCCGTGTACCAATAGACCCAAAGGTCATTGGTAGTGATTTCATAGATTTGACAACCACTTTATCAAGGCTATAGGTTAGTTACAAAGGAAGAGATAAAACCATATTCAGCTTTGGAAAGACACAATCAAACAAATCTAATATTTAATATTCATGCTTGGATTTTAGTCACCAAAGATGACATTTTCATGTATAAACTCAGCTCAAGAAATAAAAAAAAATAAATAGTTTATACCGCCAACAACATTCATAGTTTATTGGTGTAAGATTACCTAAGAGTGGACTAAAATTAAATATCAATTTTACCCGATATAAAAAGGTGAAAGTACATGACATATTTAGAAAACCAAACACAAACACGTCTCTAACATATAGTTTGTCTATTTTATCAAAATAATAGTAATAATATTTACTAAATGTAAGAAAGTCTTACTCCGGTTGCCCACATCTGTAACAAATCTGACTTCTTGGACATTTCTCGGCAGAGTGCCCAGGTTGGCCGCAAGTGCTGCAATAAAAGCTGCCCCTGCAAATTTATATATTTAAGAATATCTAAAATTTCATAAAGATGAGGCTAGGTTGAAATTTTCAAATAAAATACAAGTTCAAGGATCACAGGAAAAATAATTTAGACAGAACAGAAAAAGCCTTACCATGTTCTACAAAATCCACCACGTCCAGTACAGAAAAACCAACGAAGACGGTCTTGAATGAAGTGCAGAGAACTGCAGAAAATGCAAAGTTAAAATCTCCTGCAAGTTTAGAATACTTGAGAAAAACAACACAACTTCGTTTTTAACTTAAAGCAAAAGGATGCCGATGAGAACGCTTGGGCAACGATGATCTCATGACAGGTCACAGCAAAAAAAAGCTTAGACAGTGGAAAAAAACAAAGGGTTAAGATCATATATGATCATATTTCTTCTAGAAAAATTGAATAATAAACAAAAGGGTGTATTTCTAACAGGTCAAAAGATGCATTCCCTAGACATGGTGTGAGAGAAAATAAAGACACCGGCTATGAGAGAAGCCAAAATTTCACCAAGAGTACTCATAATTAAAAGTGGAGCCATTCAAGAGCTTCATCAGATTTTAAGTATTGTTTTCCCTGCAAACCTCTTAATTCTCAACTGGAGGGTCTGCAGGCAAACAAGATAATCACTGGAAGCTGAAAAAAAAAATTTATAGGATTGACAAGAAACATCAAACACATCTTATTTGGTGATGATCAGCATTGGAATCTAGCAATGCCAGGTCTGCTTTTAATTATGAAAGATGGTAACTTTGATTAATGTATAGGTCAGGATCAAAGTTTAGTTTTGGGTCAAAATTAGACTAAGCCTAAACAACTTGCAGCATGTCAAACATACTGAACAAGATATATGCCCAGAAAACCTTAATCAAGACCAAAACATGACTCAAAATAATCTCTCTAACATATCCAAAGTTCTAATCGCAAAAGGCAAGAAGGATGATCAGCATAAAGAAACTATTTTATCAAAACTCTTAAGCACAAATATTAAGTTTATAATCTGAAAACTCATTCAAGAAAAAAAATTCTGACGAAAGAATTTGAAAGACTGGACTTGACCTTCATATGAACCAACCTAGCTCACAAGAGATTTGTTTATTAACCATGACACTCTTTAATGTCAAGGAGCCAACCCAATATTTCTTATGCTAGGACACAAGTCAAATGATGAGCTTAGCTTAGCATCCTCTTAAACAAATTCTCGATCAAAAGAATATTTCATGAACTCCAAAACTACAACAGCAACATTGATTCCACGAGCTTATTTGGCATGCGAAAGCATGGATCTCCAGAGCTTATTTGAGTTGAATTTCAGTCCATTTATTCTCAAGTTTCCAGAACACACACACACACACACACACACACACACACAAACATTGCAAGAAATGCTTGGGTTATTTGAACCTCAGCCTACTCTGTCTACTTGCCAAGAGCCAGTGCACAAGTTATACATTGAATTATGATTCTTGCACCATCAGAACAAGTGATCAATATCACAGCATATTACATTCCACATATGAATGTAATACTTTTTCTCACAAATTTTGACTTCTACGTGATATGATACGCATTCTATATTTTAAAACTACAGCAAATTAATTAAATCCCACAATACAACTACAAATAATTTTGATCTGAATCAAAGCAGAAAAAGAAAAAGACATTTTCATGCATAAGTAGAAGGAACCCTGAGTATGATCAAGATTATTCAATCAAATATTTAAATTAATATGTAAATCACAGAGATCAAACAACATGCAAAATATAGATCAGGTAGGCAAAACCACACCTTTGGTTGCCACGATTGGGTACATTGTTCTGTGGAAATCCCAAAGGAGGCCTCCAGTTGCCTCCCATGTCCATTCTGAAGGAACCAAAATAAAGAAACAATTTTTAATGAACTAAGTATGATTAGATTCTTCTTTATATTACCAATCCCACCTCAACTGCTCCATGATCAGTAAGAAAGAGGGAAAAGAAGAGAAATTCACTTCTTTATACGGGTGTAATACTTTTTCTCAAGGATTTTGACTTGGACGTGATTTGACACTCATTCTATATTTTAAAACTACAGCAAATTAAATCCCACCATACAACTACAAATAAGTTTGACCTGAATCAAAGCAGAAAATTGAAAAGACATTTTCATGCATCAACATGGCCATTAATCTGCCTGGGGAGTGGAAAGAACATGTGAAATCAGAATCAAATATGTGAAATATAGAATCAAATAGGCAAAACCACATATGTCATTGCCATGACCGGGTACATCGTCCCGTGGAAACCCCAAAGGAGGCCTCCAGTTGCCTCCCAAGTCCATTCTGAAGGAATCAAAATAAAGAAACCATTCTCAATGAACTGAGTATGATTAAATTCTTCTTTATACTACCAATCCCACCTCAACGGCTCCATGATCAGCAAGAAAGAGGAAAAAGAAGAGAAATTCATTTCCATTTGGCCCAATCAGTCTCAAATCAACCAAAATCAAATTCTCAAACACTTCAGATACATCAAGAAACTGACTAAAAAAAAGATAAAATTTTTCAACCCTTCTTGGCATTAGAAAAAGAAATCCAATCGCCACAAATCAAAACCCTAAAACCATAAAACAAAAGAAAAAAAAGAAAAAAAAGAAACTAATAAATCTTGGTAGCTAGCTACTGCTCCGAAACGAAATCCGTTTGCAACCCTAGAAAGTTGGAATCAAACAACAAAGAAGGAGGAATCACCAAGCGAGAAGGAGCAAAACCAGTACCTTGATCTCTGAGGTGGAGATGGAGCTCCTTCTCGAGCGTTTCGATGGTCGCTCGTGAAAATGAATAGAAAAAAGAAAAGGCGCGAAGACGGGTTTGAAAGAGGGCCTTTTATAATGAATGAGGCGCCAGTTTAACGGTTTCTATCATAACGGGTTTCGGATCTTGGAGCTAGGATCAGACCCGATTCGTTAGGATTTAATATTTAACCACTATTTTTATATTTAATTTACGGGTTTTTTTTAAGCGTCAAAATGGTTGATGGATCATGTCATGGATTGATCAATTAGCCCGATTTAATAAATGGGTCAAACCCAAATTACCAATCAATCCATTTATAAACCATATAATCAAAACAATTTCAATTTGATTAACTAATTTTACAAATATAACCTATATAATACTTTAAAATACATATATATATATATACACACACACATTTATAAAAACTTAAAATTATACCACCCTGACTCCTCAAGGTTCAAAGTTAATTAGTTATAACTATAAATAAGCATAAGCAATCTTAAACCATAAATAAAAGTGACAAGCAAATATGATTTTTTTTCAAGGAATATTAACTACTCCTCACTTTTATAAGGGAGTGCAAGCAATTTTCTTGTAATTTATATATTCTGATTATTAGAAAATCCAAATGAATGTTTTGATTTAATGAAACTATAATTATGAATGCAACAACCCCCAATCAACTTCAAAAGAATTATTTCACTTAGTATTGATAAGGTTCAAATTCAACATAATTTGGCCAAAAACAACTACCAATGAAACATGACCAAAAGAAACATCCCCTTAACTTTGAATGGAAAAAGAGTTCACTCTGAAAACAAAAGAATAAGAGACATTCATTCTGATGACAATAATGGTATCTCAAATCAACTATACTGATGATACGAAGAATTTAGGCAGTTTTGGGCACGCCGAGACGCAGACGGAAATCTTCCCCCATGAGAGGCAGACCGTCTCGCAACTTAATTTTGGGCTCCCATCCAAGCACTTCGTTTGCCTTTGTGATATCCGGCTTCCTCTGCCGAGGATCATCAGGAGTGTTCTCAACCATTTTTATAGTCACTGATGGGTTGATCAACTGCATTTCAAGTCAGATTAAAGTTCAGATTACAATCATCAAAAGCATTTGTTCTCCAATGAATTGATTCCAAGAGTGTAATAGAATGTAAAGAACTGACCCCTTTTACAGTCTCAGCAAGCTCAGTCATTGTAAATTCACCTGCAACCATGAAGAAGACTGAATCAGTCCAAAGTTTTTGCTGCAAGATGAAATCTGAATGTTGCTATGTTTTACCCGGGTTTCCTAAATTGATTGGCCCTGTGTTGTCTCCTTCCATCAGCCGAATTAGGCCATTAACCTTGATATGAGGAATAGACAAAACAGTCAATTGTACAATCAGACTGTTTTGATTGTTTATTTTTCAAATTACTCAATTTAAAGGTGATGATTATGTATACCATGTCAGAAACATAACAGAAGCTTCGAGTTTGTGTTCCTGGTGCTTGAACAGTCAATGCTTCACCTCTTGTAAGACAAAGTTAAGATTTTAATTCACTGGAACGTCAAGTTTTATGAATGAACGATTTGATATGAAGAAGAAAGCAAAAAGCTCACCGAAGTGCTTGAGCAATGAAGTTACTGACAACACGACCATCGTCAATGTTCATGCGTGGTCCATAAGTATTGAAAATTCTAGCGATTCGGATTTCTTCAGAAAGAACCACCCAATAAACAATAGAATAAGACAGGCACTTGAAAAACCACAATTTTCTCATAAGAGAAAATGTCAAGTCCACTAGAAAGACACAAAATGCAAATCAAGAGTCTTAGTCCAGAATGATATTTTACCTATTCCATGTTGCCTGTGGTAATCAAACATCAAAGTTTCAGCAACTCGTTTTCCCTCATCATAGCAACTCCTGACCCCTGCAGCAAGAAATAATCATTCAATGAATGCCAGGCAGGAAAATTTAGCATGATGTTGTATGGGACAAATCTCAAATACATAACCCAAAAGTTGGACAAATATGTACTTAGGCTGAGTAGTTTAAATAATTATTCTAAAAAGATCCATAAGCAGAAAAAAGTGGCAATGATGAGATATCAAAAACAGTAAATGCTTTATTCTTGGAGAAGTGAATGGTAGCAGAAAATAAGTAAATAGTAAATTATATATATATATATATAAGCAAGTCCCCGGTTTGTCAAAAACAGCCTCAGCTCTATCATAACGAATCAACAACTCAGCATTCGATGTAAAAGACTACTGCTGAGTGGGGGAACATGAAATAATAACCAAGAACCCCAGAAAAAGATTCAGGATGACAGGGTTTCAGGGAAGATGAAACCATACCAATTGGATTCACATTGCCCCAGTATTCCTCCTTTTGGGGATGCTCAAGAGGGTCACCATAAACCTCTGAGGTTGATGTCAGCAAAATCCTGAGGGAGAATTTAGAATAACAAATTACAAAATAAACATTGGTCACAGAACAAATGAAGAAAAACCACAATAAGATTTACCTAGCTCCAACCCGCTTTGCAAGGCCCAGCATATTCAAGGTACCCATGACATTTGTCTTTATTGTCTGTCAGTTCAAATCAATGTCTTAATGAGTTCAGTATAAAATAGATACAAAGAAATGCGAGTGTAAAAACAAGATAACAATGACAGCCTGAAGTCATGAACAGATAGAAGCTGATGCAGAAAACAGCAGTTCTAAAAGCAAGCAGTCTCAAAGGTTATAATAGCGCTCAGGCTCTCATTTAAGAAATGCAAGGTAAAGATCCTATTCTAGGAAAAAAATAGGAAAGTGGATTTAAGAGTGGCAAGCTTCAATCTATCAATGAGGCAAACTAAACTACCATCAAACTAATTGAAAAAGTAGATGTGATACAAGGAACTCCTGACAGTGGAAACACTAAATACAATAAATATAAAGACTAGAGATCTTGCATTCAGATAGGAAGATGAATTTCCATATTGCAGTGAAAAATATCTGTAATTCCAGCATCATGTTGACAAACCTTCACGGGATTGTATTTGTAAAAGATTGGAGATGCAGGGCAAGCAAGATGATATATCTGATCAACTTCAACAAGCAGTGGCTCCGTGACATCTGCAAGGATGCCAAAGAACATGTGTAATTGTAATCAGAAATCAATGCAAAGACTCTGAAAATATGCTTCAACTGTGAAGTTCTCCATATACATAACTCAAACAAATGATAAAGTCACAAAGATAAGAGATATACCATGGCGAATGAGTTCAAATCTTGGATGACCAATCCATTTCCTGAGGTTGTCCTTTGACCCGGTAAAGAAGTTATCAACAACAATTACCTGAATAAAAGAACCATCATATACATCAGTCATCCAAGTCAACATAAGGAAAACTACAGAATTTCTCCAATTTTGGGTAAAACAAATCTCTATCCCTTAATTAGAACTTGAATTACAACAATTTAAGTAACGCTCAACCAATTCTCAAACTGACATTTACTTTATTCACCAAACACTTATAAGAATGAATCAATCTAAGCATTTCCTGAAGGAGCATCAAGCATAAGAATGTTTACAAGTACAGCAATCAAAATAATTTTTTTTCAACAAAGATGATCACCTCATTCTTTTCATTCTCCATCAATTTGTCAACAAGATGCGATCCAATGAAGCCAGCACCACCAGTCACCAAGATCCGCATATTGGACTACCATCCAAACCAACAAAGAAAAAACCAAAACAGATCAATCGCATTCACTGATAAATTCATAGAAAAACTAAAGACATCTCTAATCAATCAAAAGATCTATCAAATACCAAGCAAACGATCCGAAATGAAAACTCAAACCAGAAGATAAAAAAAAGGACCAAAATTTACCTGAAAAAACTTGGAAAATCTCAGAGGAGAAGGGGTTGGAGGCGGTTTCACCACTCCCTGATGCTCCCCATTCGCCGCCATTGCTCCGATCTCTACTCCACAACCCAACACCCAAAAATTACTTCTTTACGTCCCAAAAACAAAGAAAAACTTTCAAATCAATAAAACATATACTTACTTCACTACTTAAATCGATCCAAAAAAAAGGACGAATTTCTAAGCGATGGATGAATCTGAAGATCCAAGAGTGCTTATATAGAAAAGCGAGACAAATGGGGAAAAATCAAAGAAAAACGAGGAAAAAGGAAAGAAATCGAGGGTTGGTGATGGCCCAGCGTAAACGCTTCGAGTACACGCAAAAGCAGAGAAAGCTCCGGACTAACTAAAACACTGCCTCTGTTGCTTAAATCTAAAGTTTTGGCATCTAATTATTATTCCAGATTCGAAGAATAAATTTAAAATAAATTAAAAATGCATATAATTCAGAAATATATATATATATATATATATTCGCCTTGGATAATTAGAAACTTAAATTTGGCAAGGTTTTGAGAGATATTTAAATTTTAAGACATAAAAAAGAGATTATTTATTTATTTATTTATTTTTAGGGATGAATGGCGGGAAATCCGGAAAAAAGAGTGCCACGTGGATTCGGTTGTTAGACGGAGTTTGGTGATAGCGTTAGGAGCAGTGTTACAAGGTTAGAAACTTCGATGTATTTTTTGTAATATAAAATTTTCATCTTCTACTTTTTGATTACCTGTTTTCATATTATAATTTTATAGATTATTTAATCAATTTCACTAACTTGTGCACCAGAAATAGAATGAACCATAATTCAATGACACTGGTTAACTTACAAACAGATCGGTAAAAGTAAAATCCATTCTATACTGTGAAACCTTTAAGACAATATCTATGAACCAGCACACAGAATTGAACAACACGGTAAAAAGGTAGGCACTGAACGCACACACCTCCAAACTATTGCAATTTGATGAGACAGTAGAATAATGTGCTGCTCTTGATTTTTCAGATTCTTTGAAAGAGTTGAAACAGCAGAAACTGAAGATCAAAACAGGCAATTCATTCAACTTCTATTTTGTAATGCCCGACGTGGTTTCGTACAATGGCAAGACTGATGATACACATGGCAATTGTATGTTTTAGAATACATCCGGGTGGAAACGACCGGGAATGGAACTGGACTCTTGTGCTCTCTGAAGATGAATCCTCAATGTGTAATTATTACGCTGCACCGAAAACAAAACGATTATTTTTCCCCAATATATCACACTGAGCTACACAAAATGATGAAACTTTACAAATAGCACAACTGCTCAGAGAATTAGCATAAGAGAGTGGAGGTGATGATCTAATGTAGGTTGTATAATTCTCTATGCATTTTGGAGTGTTAAATTCACAACTGCTTCTACTACATGGGCAAATATGATTAAGAAATAGTAGAATTAGATAGATGACAGTGTATAATGCTTTATACCTCCAATGCCTGGACTTGCTCATGGTATTTGCTAAGGACATGCTTCAAGTGTTGCATTTCTTTCAGCTTCTCGTCTTGCTCCAAGCTACGTTCATGTTGAATTGCTACAGCTTTCTTCAAAATCTGGTTGTCTCTCAACAAGCTCTGAAGTTGCTCTTTAAGGGAAGTGACTTCTTGCTGCTCAACATAATAGAGAGGTGAACTTCTGTTAAGCTGACCAGTTTGTAATAATACAATTTCATTGAAGGATAGTCAGACGTAAAGAAAATATACCTCATAAGAAGACACAGAATTGGTGATAACACTTTTTTCAAAAGCTTCCAACATCTGAGTAGCACGGGAACGAACATCATTCCAATCTGATGCATTCATCATTTCATGTACAAAAACATCCACCCATGACGAAGCATTTTGAGGGTCAAAGTTCAAGTTGCAGTGGTTAACTTCTTCAACCTTTGTATCAGACATAGGAGTTATTTTATTCCCTGCAAATGTTCAATAGATAAAGGTCTAAAAGTTGAAATTGTGTATGAGTTCACAAATTGAATTATTTCCATCCCCACCTTACTCAGGAAAGAGATGCCTGTAGGATTCAGGGTTAAAGGCATTTTCTACCTGCAACGACATGGCCATCTGAAGTGAGATCTTGATCCAGGCTAACTGTTTCTTTTATTGAAGTTTCACCACCAACACAAAGAGCGTGAAGACTCTTGATGGCATCATCCATTCTGTGGCCATGAGAATTTAGAGTAGTTTCCACAACCTGATAAAACACTACATCAGTAAAAGTTTAAGTAAAAGGAGCAAGAGAGCTAATAAAAAGACTAGTTTTGTGATTATGCAAATGTTAACCAATGTAGCCAACTAATAAACAATTTATTAACTCACACATATTCACAAACAAGCTTATTCTGCTTATTCTGCATGGCCAATGTTACCATGAAGATATAAGGATCTAAGTCCTTCATACACGGAACGCTAGCAAGAAACGATACCTCGAGTAACTTGAGAATGTCTAAATTTTGTTAGCTAAACCAGGATGAAAAGATTGCTTAAAACTCTTCTTAATCTCAATAACCAGGATAATTCTTCTATATGGTTATAACTCCAACATGATTAATTTATTTCTGAATCTAAAATTCCCCTGATACCATAAATAATTAAAAAAAAAAAAACCTCTGGTCTGACTGATTTCATCCAAGTAAATTCATATAGAGCTGGAATTAATTATTCAAAGCTAGAAAACTAAAATTTAGACAAGATAGTTCCAAATGAGACACCATCAACTTCCAAAAAGACAAAGAACCAACAAAAAAACATCAGACATTTCAGTTGGTTAAGTTATAGTTATTAACTGATTTCAAGTGCACAGTCCTTACGCATTGTATAAGTGAAATCTCAAACATTCACATCCATCCTCAAATTGAAAAGCGTTCTATGAATCACTCATAATCAATCCCAAATTACTTGCAAAGAAAACGATCTAATTATTCAATTATACAAGCAAACAAAGACGAACATTTCTAGATGTCCAAAGTTGACTCTTTGCTCAAAAAACCAAAACTTTAGTGGATCATTAGCATCTGTATATAAAATTCTCTAGTTAAAGAATTAAACCTTCAAACAAAGAAAGAAAAGAAAAGAAAAAGGTAACCTCACGGTCCAAGGAAGGGAACATGCGAAGGAGAATGGATAGCTTATCGTCAGACCCAAACCCAAGATCGGGAGAGTGAACTGGGGATTCATAAAGCGAGCAGCGAGACCTCTTGGACGGCGGCGCCGACGAAGGGGATCCAAAGATTTCCTCGAACCCTAGGCGCTTACCGCAGACGCCGGCAGACATGGCAACGGAGACCAACGTTCAGATCGAAGAACAAACCTGATTAGCCTCCTCCCCAACTCCAAAACCTCTCAGAGAAATGGATCGATCGTCTGGTAGAGACGCTGTTCGTCGAGTTCTTCACGGCTCTGGATGTCTTTGTGGGCAAAACCCTCGGTTTTGATCCAAATCGAAGGACGTTTTATATCGAAAGGTTGTTTGGGTGCGTCCTTTTCACTCGTCGATGTGAAAACAGAGCACGTGGAACGTATGGACATAAACCAGCCGGGCTGACGGGCTCATCAACCAATAACTAGGCCCTGGCCCACATTGTATGAGTTTTTGTTTTTTTCTTTAATTAGAATAAAAATTGGGTAATTTTTATTTTATAACAAATAAAAATGGGTAATTGTTTTTTTATTATAGATAGACACTTCAAAAGTTTTTTTTTTAACTAAATAAATGAGTCCCGCATTGGCATGAAGATGATATTTGAAACTGTCAATTTCAATCATTATTAAAATTATTTATATATTTTTGTTTTGAGTTATTATTTTAAGATGAGAAAAATTAAATTCAAAAATTCAATATACACAATTATAAAAAACTATATGTTTCTCCAGTCCCATGTGAGGTCTTTTATTTCTCATTTGTCTATGTTAAAAAATTAATTGTGTTGGCTCAAGAGATTGTGAAGAAGTAATCTTAGTTGAGAGTTACGATGTGATAAGGAGGTTGTTCGGAAATATTTAGTGGATGAATAATCTCTATTGGTGCAAGAATTTGATTGGGATGAAGAGAAACCAGGTCATCATCATCTGTGATGGGCTTAATAGGGGTAAGTGAGGAACAAAAAAGATTATATTAGATCAAAAATAGTAAAATACTACCAAAGAGGCTCTTTCTAATGTAACCGTTCAGTTCAAGCACCACAATGTTGATCTCTGGCATGCTTGTATGAGACAAATTCCATCTTCAAGAGTGAAGGCACTATACCAATTTGATCCAAAATTAAATTACGAAATAGACCCTCATTGTGAAACTTGTCATTTACTTGTGTTTGTTTCCATGTATCTTTTCATTATTTATCTAATAGACATAATAGGCACCCCTTTTAGAGGATTCAATATAATTTTTTTACAGTAGTTTTATCCCTTCATATTGTAGGGCAGGGGATTTTTTAAAAGATCTGAAAGCTACCGTAATTGGTACTCCTCTATACATATTTGTCCTTTTAATAATTTTTTAAATGAGAAACATTTATCACCAATTAGTAAAAAAGAAAATATATGTTTTTTACCCTTTATCCTCTATTTTGGTTTTTGTTATTTCTTTTTTTATTTTAATGAAATAATGGTTTCTCCACCTTTATTTAAAAAAAAAAACTCCTCCAAGTCAATTCTTCTAAATATGTAAGATTGGTAAAATTTTTGTGAGTTCTAAACTGTCTTTATTTCAATCTGAGCACTAAATGTTAATTTGTACCAAAATGAGCATTGTGTTTTGATTTCATTTCACCAATAGGGTAATTGGGGCTTTCCAATGAGTTTCTAGTGTCGTGGATGGCAAATATCTGATGTGGTATCCTCCACACAAGCGAGTAACATGGACCATGGACATCCAAGTAGACATTTTGGCATGCATGTTACTATAAATTCTTAAGAAACCCCCAATTACCTTGTTAGTAAAATAAAATCAAAATTTAGTGCTCATTTTAGTACAAATTGAAAGTTTGTTGGTGAAATAAAATCAAAATTCAGTGCTCATTTTAGTACAAATTGAAAGTTAATGCTTAAATTAAAATTAGGGCAAAGTTGAGTAATTACTGAAAAAATTTACTCTACATAAGATTATCATAAGTGGTATTACCTAAAATTTTACCTTTTTTTCATATATATATATATATATATATATATATATATATATATATATATATATATATATAACGCCAGAAAAAGGTTACAGAGTACGTTTAGCCATAGAATTTAATATTTATAGCGCAAAAGTTCGGTAGAAATCTTATGAAAAGTCTTTATGCCTGCCAGGGTTCTCCAATTGAAGAAGTTCAAGCAACCCTTTCTTCAATTCCTTTGACTCTCTCTGCAACCCTTCCAAGCAAAAACCAATGGCACCTAAGCTTAGAAACACTTGGCCCTTCACCACCCCATCCACATCACCATCAAGCTTCTCCATGGCTTCTCTTCCATGTTGAATAAAACTGGCAACAACCTTATCAAACTCTAATGAACCAACTCCACTTCCCATTTCCAAATCACTTGGATCATTTTCCTGTTTTTCTACAGAAAAGCACTTCAGTGAATCACTAATCAAGTTTCTCAAACTCTCTACATCTTCATTAATGGCTTCCAAGCTCTCATGAGACTCTTGAGCAAGGATTTTCATGGCAGGGACAAGGAAATGGAGAAGGTCAACCATTTTAGACAAAGAGTTTTGGAGTTTATTATAACAAGAAACAGGGAATGGCAAGAACCAAAAGTTTGGCTCTCCTTCAGCCTCTGCAATGTCTTTTCTCAGCTTATTCACTTGCTCTCTCAGCTTCTTCTCCTTATTCTGCTTCATAGAATCATGAAGAGTTTGAAGGCTTAAAGACAGTTGTATCCTTGCCATGGTTGAAGCTCTTCTTGGTTGCAAGAGAAGCTCAACAATGGTGGAGCACAAGAGACCGATGAAGATTTCGGTGAGCCGAACGACAGCGAAAGCCGAAGGAGAACCATACTTTCTTCTTCCCAGAATCACCATTGCAGAGATGATGGCTGCAATTGCACCTGGTTGTCCATACATTCTACTTTTATGGAGAAAGCTTGTGAAGACTATGAATGGAAGTAGGAGTAAGAATCTAACTTGCATGAGATCCTCACTGATGGTTGATCCTATAAGAACTCCATAAACAGAACCCAGAGCAGCTCCTTGTATTCTAATGTTTGCTAACTTGAATGTAGCTTCTCTCCATGGTGTTATAGTTATGGCTACAGTGAGTGCACACCAGAAGCCATATTCTCTATTGAAGAGAACTCCAAAAAGAGCTGAAAGGCCTAACGTGATAGAACACTTCAATGCTGTTAGTATTCTTTCTATGTTTATCATGCTCATAATCCACTTGTTATTTCTTTCCTTTTGGGATTCTTCGCTTGATGAATTCTCACTGTCCATTAGTAGTCCATCATGGAGTACTTTCATGCAGAACAAGAAGAAGAACAGTGGAAGATTCTCTAGATTCAGTGGGATATGATGCAAGGATTCAAGTGTTTTATTCACCATTCCCTTTTCAGTCATGAAGTTGTACTGTTTGACAATGAGACATGTTTGGTCTCCTAGGATAAGGACATTGCCTCTCAGTGGTTGCTGATTCAAGACTTCACTTGGAACTGAAGCCATGGAAGTTAGTGCAGCCTCCATTCCTTTTAAGGCCATCTCAATACTTTCCATACCATTGCTTGATATATCTCCCGCGTGAAGGAACATTGACAGTGGCCTCTCCCACTGTACATTTACCTATTATTAATAAAAGGAAAAAAAAAGAATATATAGTCTTTAAAACTTACAAACAATAACAATATAATTAATAATTAATTACTCACCTGCTTGAGCTTTATACTTTGCAGTAGCTTAGCACTAACAGTTCTCAAAGATGAAATAGGTGTAATAGCAGTTGTTTGAGAGCTATCAGAAGAAAAGAAAGAGCTCACAAGAAGTCTCAACCTCTCTAAAACAATGTCAGTGTATAACCAGCTCTTCTCCTTCACCTATTATAATATAACAAAACAAATATAATTAATCCTGGTTTCATGTATCTCATATAAGACAAAACTCAAGTGGATAAATTACTTCATAGTAAGCGAAACGAGGATATGGTAAGATTATTGCAATGACAGCGGCAGCAGCTCCGACTGCAGTACTCACTGCCACGTTCACGGGGCCGCCATGCTTGTGCGAAGCTAGATGCACCAGTACTGTCTGACCGAGTGCTACACGCACCGTGATCAAGCTCATAGATTCCGGCAATGCAACTATAAATGAGCTAAGTGCCAAGGCAATGGATTTTATACCAATGGATGCATGCTCATCGATGAAGAACAAAGTGAGGAATGCTAGCAATGTGCTAAGTGTGATTCCATAAAGAGCTTGCACAACTCTGTGCAGTGTGTCACCCAATGTGGCTTCTCCGATGATGAGTATCACCGTGACGTAGGAGAATGCCGGGAAGTTCAGGTGCAGGCGCAGGGCATCAGGGCCATAAATAGTGACATAGCCGACAAGAGCGCATGCAAAAGCTGTTCGGAGAGCAGAACCAAGGCGAGAACGCCAAACTGAGTAAGTAATAGTAGTAATAGCCATTGATGAATAGCTTGGAGATGTTCAGCTGGAGGTTTATATAAAATTAAGACAGGTAATGGTTGGTGGTGGCCATTGGTTCATGGCCACTTTGACGCAATATGAGCAAGAGCACAGTTGAATTGTTTGCATGACTGGTACGTTCAATAAAAAAATATATGACGATTTGGGAGATGGATTGGTGGAGTTCCTTTTGGACATCCACTGATGATTAGTGTGACGTGGTGAACATGGTGATCTTTATAGGCTAAGAAGAGTCAATGGTTGGCTCTCCAGGACATCCAAGTAACTAATTCAACAGTGTTTAATGAATTGATGCATTACTTTAGAAGGTGGTGAATACCTGACAAGTGTTTAGTGGGAGTAGCACTTGAATGTCAGACAAAGTTGATGAACAATATGTCATGATGCTGGCCTACATTGGAGAAGGATTTCTCTGCATGCTCCTCACTTCTCTGGTCTATATAATTCATAAATATTGCGTATACGAAAACAAGGAGAAAAGCATCCATTTAACAAACGATCAGAGGTAACTATTTGCGGAAGTTACATGTTGTTAAACTTTTAATTATTAAAAGAGTATGAACGAGAGCTCACTCGGTCATCGGTTTCTCCATTATTTTGCTTGTAGAAGTGTCTGGACTTTGCAATCTGGCTCAATCTCTGAGCCATTTGACGCCTTGCTCCAAAATGGTACACTTTATGAGATGTACTACTCTGGCCATCATAACATGCATTACTCCTCAACTCCGTGTCATCTTTTACATCCATTACATTTGTGGATGCAATCCTTTTATCATTTCTATTTAAAAAGAAAAAAATAAGAAAAAAGAATATCATCAAAGTAATCGATCTGATCAACAGAAACATATATGTTCAAGAATTTTGATCAAATATTTACCTTTGTAAAGAAGAGTAACAACAAGAGCTCTACCTAAGAGTTTTACACTGTATTTGACATCTTACAGTATTTTCTTATGTGATTTTCCTAAATAATTCTCTCAGAACACAGATTATGAGATTATGAGCAAAGGCATTACAAAAAGCATATTGTGTGTGAAATAATGTTTATTGCCAAAGTGGAGAGTGTTAGGTTGTCGAGCACATATATGGTACTACGGTAGCATAAAAATAACAGAACACGGGAACACATGGTGCAGAATGTGTGGCCTAGAGCGAAGCAGCATGATATTGAGCAAAATTCCAAGGAATATCAAATGAAAGATAATTTAGAAATATAGGGAGAATGTTTACAGCTAATATTCTCAAGTCTCAAAATAGTATATCAGCGCTATAATCATTCAATCTAAAGGACAATTCTCACTTTAAACATAACAATGGTTTTGATTGAAAATGAAAAAAAAAGTGTTTATTATGTTTGATCTTCTTAATCTAAATATGTCATGTTGATATTATAAACTATTGACCAAGAACAGACATATGTCTTTATAAACAATCCAGTGTAAATCAAAGTTTTTATTCTAAATAGATTTTGAGGCCGATCAAGTTTGGAACATTAACAACCCTAAGAAAACTTGTGAACAACTACATCCTAAAGATGATCATTCAATCATGTTATATTAACAGCATTGATGACATTACGCAGAAATTTGAACATGGTATATTTAGTCCCAATTTAATGAAGTGTTGCCTTCTGAAGAAGCTCATTCTCTTCAGAACATAGTAAGCAGATTAAGGCAGTCAGATATTTCTAATTTTTAACTCACAAAAGTTTAAATACCAAATATATCATTAAAATAATATAATGAATTTTTCCCCAACACATAATCCATTCACAATGTCATATAAAATTAAACCATAGGATCCTAATGTCTAATGACACACACCATCAATATGAAACCAGAATGAAACATAAATTACAACCTAAGGCGGAAAAATCAGTGAGAGCAAGCAAAGATGATGAGTTTATGAGACATTTCATTTTATATGGTTGCAAAAAACAGGAAAATAATAGTTCATAGAAACTGCAGACAACATTTTTCCAACAAGAAAAGAAAAAAAAAAAGAAACTGCAGGCAACAGTAGCCAGTTGCATAAATTGCAAAGAAGAATAAAAAAATACAAAATTCTAGCTATCAAACAGCCATATTATTTCAGCAAAATGGTAAAGAGAGAAGCTCACAAAATAAAAAAATTTAAAAATTAATACAAGAAAAAAAGGGGGAAAAAAGAGATGGAGGGCAACAGCTGTTGAATGAGAGCAACAGCTGGAGAGATTTAACTTGTTGCAACCACCAATAGAAATAATAAATAATTAAATAACAAAGAGTCGAGGAAAGGAGATTGAATCACGGAAAGAAGAAAGGGCTTTATTTTATTTTTTGAATTTTTTGCACCCACATTATTTACTTCATTGTAATTTTAGAGATCTCTTATTTGTTTTTTAATAAAAATACCTCTCATGATCTATTTACATTACACATAACTCCTTTTGCAGTCACCATCCCTTACTTTTACAGCAATATATTGCTCATCCTTGTGTAAAAGACTTGAAAAATAAAAATAAAAATAAAAATAATTCTCAAACCACATGAATCTCTTAAATCTACCATATTAATTAGTGACCTCTAACCTAAGAAATCGAGTAGTGTTTTTATCAAACACTGATAAATGATGTCTAAAATCAGTAACACATGAGAAAAATTTTGAATTTTTTATCAGAATAAATAAATGCAGACAATCTACTCTGGCACAGACATGCCTTTTAATTACAAGTCTCATCATTTTTATTGAATTAAACTCAAATGTAGGTCATTTCAATCAATCTATCTCCAAATTCATCTACAAAACCTGAAAAACCAATTACTATTGACTACTGAACTAAATCAACAGCCCCCAACATCACTCACACCATTGCATTAGTAGAGAGAGCAGAGCCCATGGCTGGCTTGCATTTTACAGTTACCAAAGGGTAGAAGAAATATATAATCAAAGATCTGAAAGTGAGAAAAATGCAAAATTTAACAGTCAACTAAATCTTCTCCATTTTCATTCTAGAGCTCGTTTTACTATGCATTCAACATCAATGATGTTCTGATAAACCAAAAACTAGCACACATTCTTGAGTTTGCAAAACCTAGGACAAGAATTTGGATGAAAAGATCTAGGGTTTCTTCTCATTACCTCTTGGACGCCAAAGCCGCTGAATCCCTCACTGCCTCTCATCTCTCTCCCTCCTCTCCCGCGAGAATAGAATTCGCGATCTATGGTTTCTCAATCATGAGCTCTATTCTAACGTACATGGGCTTTGGACTTGGCCCAATATCTCGCTAATGGATCACATATTTATTATTTAATAATAATAATAATAAATGAATAATGAATTTATTATTTTAAAAAAAAACTAAAATAAATCCTAAGAATAGTAATACTTAAGCTTACAAATCAAAGATGGAAGATTCAAATTCATGTGACTCGTCCACAATTTAAAAATAAAATAAAAATAAAATAAAAAGGTGAGGTTTCAGTTTGACGACGCAATTTGAATTTAAATTCAATCCAACCATCAACGAGAAACACTCCATCATTTATTAGTCACTCACAGAAAGGTAAATAAATAAATAAATAAATAAAGAAAGAAAGAAAGCGATCTCATGATGATCCAACTTGCAATAATATCTCGTCTCACATTTTAGTACATTACTCGGATATCCATTGACAGCATACTATTCTTATCCCATAACAATACAATACAAATACACTCTCGTTAACTACTATAATACTACATACACACAAGAAGGTAAAAAAGTTTTGTCTTTTTTTAAAAAAATTTAAAAAGAGAGAGAGAGAGAAAAGAAAAACAACTCAAGCACGCAGACTAGAGATGAAAGCGAGAGCCGGTGATGAGAAAGCAAGCAAGGCGGAAGCCGGAAATCAGAGCGGCGAGAGCGAGAAAGGCGAAACCAACGAAGCCCAAGGCGACGGCAATGATGGCTTGCACGCAGAGTGAGTTCTCGGCGTCGCAGGTACGACCGCTTTTCAGCCCACGGATTGCCTCCACGCCAGCTGCTCCGGCGGCCAGTACCATATACCCGAAAACCTAAACCGATAATCGAATCTGAGAATCTGAAATCTAATCGGCGAGAAATAGTAAGATTAGATTGAAAAAAAAAGTACCTGATCGTGGCCGAAGTCGAACCAGAGCTGAAGTGGTTCGGGGAGGAGGGTGGAGGAGCGGAGGATTTCCCAGATGGAGGAGCCCATCTCGAAGAGAGAGTAGAGAGCGGAGATGGCGTTAGCGGCGAAGACGAAGCGGAAGGAAGGGAAGTGGAGCCAGGATGGGGAGCCAGTGGAGCGGGAGGAGTTGGTGGACATAAAGATGGCGGAGGCGAGGGAGAAGCAGAAGGAAGCAAAGCGAAGGATTAGGACGAGAGTGTTCAGCCGCCGGAGCTTCTGGGCGGAGACGGTGGACTGGAAGTGGTGGTGGTGGTGGTGGTGGTGGTGAGGGCTAGGGACGGGGAGATTGCCATTACGGAGAGGGGAGGGCATGGTGAGAAAGATGGAATCATGAGAAAAAGGAAGAAGTCTCTAAAAGAAGAAGAAGAAGAAGAAGAAGAAGAAGAAGGGTTTGGGTTTTGGGATCACGAGAAGGATGAGCTTTGGAGGCTTGCTTTGTTTGGAAAGCATGGTAAAGGTGTGAGCATAAACAAAGAGGTGTGCTGGGTGGGGTTGGGTTCGGAGTTTAGGTTCAAACTTGAAAAAACTAGTGAGGACTGTGAGGGCCCCACAGGCAACACTGTCTTGTATATATATATATATATATATATTATAACAATCATATGCTGCATGAGGGTCTTGAAAATGTAGAGCTGGATGGAAATTATGATGCTAATCAGTGACTGGAAGTAAGCATTAAAGTCAAAGAAATAATAAAATAAAGAGCTTGAATGAGTGAGTTGAGCATGCACCCATTCAGACTGGGATTATATATATGTATCAACAAGTTAATTCATCCATCAGTCGGCAGACACGGAACAAACACACCCCCATGGATCATTACCAATGTATGAACACTTACCAAACCCAAAATAACAAACAAACTGGTAATTTTTATGGAGAATCCACAACAGGGAGAAGGAGAGGGATATGATTTTGGTAGGTTACAAAGGCTGGGTGAGGGACCGAGGGTGGGTAGCTAGCATTGGAGGAGCAGCAACCTAGGCTTTGTCTTTCCCAGATCTGTGATTTGGGTAAGCATCAGAGCTGAACCAGACATTAGAGCAGATAATGGACAGTCTTGCAATTTTTCAGATTCTCAAAGCATTTCCTGAGACCGCCTGACGATCCGCGAAACTTTCTTCTTGAATTCATCCCTCCCTTCCCTCCATTCTTTCTGAAAATACAATGCAATACATTATGAATGATAAATCATTTCATTAGAATCATGAATTGGATGGATCATGCTCTTTGAATTGCAGTAGCATGGCAAGCCAATAACATTTTGCATGCTACATTCAAAAGTACAGTTGAGCAGCAATGGATGAAGTGTAATTAATATATATATATATATATAGCCACAGCAGAGATGGAATAAGAACTTATCTATGATTACTTACTAGATCAGAGGAATTATCTTCCTAATTTGTATCATTACTGCAATTAATCCAACAAGAGATTATGTAATGAACTCTGGTTTCAAATACACTTACGAAAGAAATATGTAAGGTTAATTTCAAATTTGTCAATCATTAGGAGAGGATTACATGTGCTTTTGAGCAATAAACAAATCATGTGGGCTATGCCGTTGAAAAACACTTAGATTCGTACAATGTACTAGAATTCATGACGAGTCTTCCAAAATGAATCATAACAAATGCATTTTTCTAAGGCTGACAACGAACGACAGCTCATTTAAGAAGCCTATTGGGAGGGCTACTTTGTACAAACAACATTACCCTTAAATTTTTTTTTCTTGAAATAATTAACATCACCATATCAGGATATGGACCATGCCGTTGAAAACACTGTTATTCGTACAATGTACTAGAATTCCAGACCAATCTCCCATAATGAATAATTACAATTGCATATTTCTAATGCTGCTAGATAGATGACAACTCATTTAGGAAACCTATTTGGGAAGACCACTTGGTACAAATAGCATTATTCTTATTTTAATTTATTTTTCACTAACATCACCATATCAGGATATCCTGAATGGTTATCAACAAGTTGTGAAGCCGATTTGGTAAAATTTGTACGAGTAGCATTACTCTCTTAGGATAGCCTTCCACACATTTGCAGAAAATAATAGTCATACAACAGATTCACCCCAAAGTAGTGGTAACAGGAACTAAACTATGACTAATGAGAACTTCTAAAAAAGATCAAGAACTACCCAGTTGCTATCACAATACATTCTAGCTCAACAACCAGAAGACATTTAACAAAATAGGACTTCCACATACCAACCAAAATAAGCTACCACAGGACAAATAGGGCTCCAACAAACTACCAAAAACTATAATAAAAACTACCAATCTAATAGCCACTGTCACCTGAGTCTCCGGTGATTGGATCACTACAGTGCCAGTGGCACCATTACCATCCAGGTTGCAGTATATAAATTCTGACTCTCTGAGACAGCTGAAGGATGGCAAAATCATGCATCTATAGTTTACATTAATTTTAAATATCTCAGTTTCCAAGTATTTGCTCACATTTAGCAAACACATAGTTGATTCTCTTTTCACAGAATTCACAAGCAAGCTTGATATCCAACAATAATCATTGACAAAGAACAAAAGTAAATGGCTTTTTCTACTTACAGCAGCTTCAATGTTTGCAGCAGATTCATCATTAGGACTTGAAAGCATTGAGATAATGCTCAGAACTATGCTCTCAACCTGCATAGTAGACCTGAGTCAATAGTATCATTGCAAATCATGATCAATCAATGAGAAACAAGTGACAAGAAAAAGAAAGCAGTCCTAATTACTTCTGGAGCAAAGCATCACAAGTAGCACCCGAAAAGTTCAAGCACATCCATCAAGCGTTAAATTCAGACAAACAGTGAGCATGACCGTAATGCAATGACAAAAATAAAACATAAACCTTTTCTTCTTAGTGTCACTTTTTATTTGAGGAAAACAAACCGAATATGACAGATACAACAGATGTGATGTATAATTCTGATTTTATAATCAAGAATAATTTAAGCAAATACAGGATATTCAATCATCATCAAGATGAATTGAATTGAAAGCCACTATGCAAGAAATTGCACTTTTGCAGATCATAAGGATATTATACTGTGACAACTGGTCACTATTCCACTTGTCATTGTATGTAATTCGAATACCTACAAATATAAACATTGCTGCATGTAAATTCGATGACTAGTTCACATAATTGTTCATATATCACAAATGAGAATATATGCTCTTTCCAAAATAGGATTTACTAGTGTGCATTCAAAGGGCCGCTAAACAAACAAGGAACCTTGCTGAGGCTAAAAATTGATCATAGACAAATCTATATACCAGTCATCTTCTTTTTAAAAATTCCTAGATATATTTAACGCTTACTGTCTTTGACGCCCTTTTATCAGTTGGTTTTATGTTTAAGAAATGTTAGATGAGATTGGATTTTCCTATCAATGAACAGCATTTCCCATTGAGTGAACACTCATAGAACTTGGTATATGAGGTCAAACCTCTCGTGGAACGTTTATATTTTGGAATGAAATCTTCCGTACGGCAGGAGATGAGATAATTCAAATTATTTTTCTGATGTCAGCTCAATTTTAAAATTACTTAAAAAACTCAAAGATGAAGACCTCTAAGACCTCCCTGTGAATTGCTTAATCATGCATTATGAAAAAAATAAAATAAAATTCACCAGTTCCACTAAAAGATTTTCACAGTAGAGGATGAATACAAAGAATTATCTATAAAAGATGCACAACACCAGGATATTGGAGGAGACTGCATAAATGGGAAGAAAATGTACCGTATGGACAGGAGTCCAACGTTCACTCGCAAGTTCATAGCCGCTTGGATCATCACCAGGTGGATGGAGAATAGATATGCAAACGCGTCCATCCGGGAAAACTAAATTTTAGATCACAAATAATAAAAGATGTCAGACTGTAAAGGCATGCTGGGAATGAAACAGAGGTTAAAAATAGTGTCCATCATCAAACCATTCGGGTGCCACATCTCTGATGTGAATCGAACAGATGGAGGGCTATTAGGATAATTGGCAGGAAAGGTCATGATTGCATTGAAATAGCCTCCATCGCTGAAAAAGTTTGACAACCAATCATCATTAGGAAAAAAAATGAAGAAATTTCCATAATATTACAACACACAAATACCACATGAAGGAAGAGCAATGACATGAACATCCCAACAAGGCTAAGAGGGCAGCCTCATCCATCAACCCAACAAAAAAAGGATATATGTCAGAATCTATAGGCAGCTCCAGCTCTGTCTATCGTCAAAAGGACGCATTTTTGACAATCTGAAAATTCTATGCATGCAACAAAAGGATCGAAGAATGCAAATGCATAATCAGAACAACAGCACTGCACATTGCAAGCAAGCGTTGCTAATTGTCTTTTATAGGTTCCACTAAACAAAATCCCTAGTCAACCTTAAACATATATGCTTCCTAAATGGCATCAGCATCAAACATGAGGTACAGAGAGGGGATATAATTCAACAAGGGAAGAAAGATGATAACCCCAAGAAAGAAAACGTTATCAAGAGAAAAACATCTCAAAGATCATGTTTTTTCACCCAAGAAAACCACAAAATTCTCAAATTAATCCAATAAAATTCCGGTTTTTTAATGACAGTGCGCCAAGCCCAGCTCAAACCCTAAAACAATGAGGAAAGCCACCAAAGCTGAAGCCAGATTGGACTCATGAACCCATCGATCAAAGAAATCAGACAAAAGAACAAGAAAGGAAGAGCAAAGGCGGCAAGAAAACACTAAACCACTCACTAGAGAGTATCCGGAGGGCCGATGATGGTGACGCTCCACTCAAAGACATTGGCATCGTCGACCAGGCCGGCCGAGAAGCCATCCACTGGATTCTTCATGAGATCTGAATAAAAAGAACAGATCAATAAACCCTAAATCCTGATTGATGAATCTCGATCGAATAACAGATAGAAAAAAACCCTTGGGGCAGGATTGGGATTCGGATAGGGATAGGATCCTCACCTTTCAACTGCTTCTGAAGGAGAAGGCTCGCTTGGCTGGGCACGGCCATGGACGGGAAGCGATGGAGATCGAGGAGAACGCTCTCACGACACGAGAATCAGAACCACAGCCCCTGCTCCTCCCCTTCTTGCAAAATTAAAAGAAAACCCCAATGTCTGAAAAAAAAAAATAAAAGAAAAATTCAAAATTCAAATTAACCCCTTACCAAAACTTTGTATTTTATAAAATAATAATAATAATTGTTTAAAATGTTTTTGTTGATTTATTAATTTATTGTTATTTATGTATTAAAAAAAGTAGTGGGATAATTCAAGTCATGCAAAAATTTATGTATAAATTTTGTAAAATAATAAAGTTTAACTGAGTGAATCAGTGACTGATTAATAATTTATTGTGTCAAAAATATGAACACATCCATGTGTGTAGGATTAATACAATAGTGAAAGTAAAATCCAGATATTTAAAAGAATACATTAATTTTTTTTTATCTATATTGTTCTTTCGGGTGTGGACTTAGTATTAGCATGACCTAGTATTAATCTATATATAGCATTTTTATAAAAAAAAAAAAAATTAAACTTTGTTTTAAATTTTAAAAATATATAAACATCTAAAATACTGACAATCAAAGTGTAATGTACAATTTGAATGATAAATTTATGAACTGGGTGATAGAATTTTATGTTTATATCTATATTTGCAATATTAGATTTTTTTTAAAAAAAAAAAATCAAATAACAGAGACCAAAACAGTTGTTTACATATGCTTCATAGGCTAGAACTATTCATGCAAACTTTCAAAGTTTAATAAACTAAAATTATGAACTTTTGTGCTAATGAACAAATTGTTAGACTGGGATCTATAGTATGGAGTTGAATAGTCTTAGACCAGGAACCTGGTATAATGTTTTTCATCAAAAAAATTAACTTAAATCTATTTAATTTTAAATGATCACAAAAATAATTTAGTTTAAATCCAAAAACATAATATACCTCCAAATAAGATTTAACCTAACTCAAATGATATATCAAGGTGCACTTTTAAATTTTCTTTCTTCTTTTTTTTTCTCAATTGAAGAGGGTCTCCTCTCAAATGACATACCAGACCAGAGTGCACTTTCAAATTTTATTTTATTTTTATTTTTCTTTTATTTTCAATCGAAGAGAGTCTCCACGTAGGCACATATGACAACTGGTTATCATTCTTGAGTCCTTTTAATTATCTCCCTTAAGTAATGTCCATTACTATTGATTTCATTTGATAACTAAAACTAAAAATAAGTTGATCTTCATTAGTTAATGATAAATTTCAAGCTCCCATTCTTTAAAGAAACAAGGCCCACTCACACTACAAACACAAAAACACTAGTGCAGTGAATTCATAATAACAGCAACAAAGAACACAAACCCACGTGATATTTCAGAGATTAATTAGCAGAGTTTCAAGTTCACAACTTTCACCACAAATGATCCCTAACAAACCACTCCCTACTTTTTTATTTTATTACTCTTAAGTCCCTGACACTACTACCACCACAGCAAAGACACAGACAGAGAAAGAGATAGACGAAGCTGAGCAACAACTCAGTGACAGAAGATGATCTTGAGCTCGCCGGGCGCCGAGCACTCGTGCGTCAAGTTAGGGCTATCGTGCGCGTAAGTGAAAGTATCAGGGCACGCGTGCTTGAAAAACTCAGAGTAACTCGAAGCCCGGCACGTCCGAGGACTGTTATACATATTACGACAGCAAAGCTCGTCGGTGTTGAAGGCCAAGCAACCGCTCTTGCACCCTATCACGTGACCACCGGCGGTAACCGGAGATCGGGTTTGGAGTGGAGCTGGACAAGTAGGGAGGAGGTCAGCGCGGCAGCCGACGACGGGACAACGACCTTGACCTTCGTGAGGAGTGATCGTCATGCCGACGTTGAAGCCGTCGACTAAGGAGACGCCGTAGGAGGTGAGATCCAGGTGGCCGCCGTGGTGGATGGAGAGCTGGGCGAGGGTTGCGGGTACGGCGCCGCCGTGGCCGGAGCAATGGAGTTGGCCGTTGCAGTCGCCGGTGAGACAGGAGATGCGGGTGCCGTCGTGAGTGCAGCCGGTGCGAGCCCAGACTCGGCCGGACCAGTGGTCGGTGGGGGCCGGGAATGAGCGGTGGTGGAGGGTTGGAAGGCAGAAGCCGCCGTGCTCGAGAACTTCGTGGCCGGAGTTGGGCTGGATTCCGGGGCACACTGTGAAGGGGCAGTTGTTCACGATGGTCAGCGTCATTGGGGCGTAGCCGAGGGAGTGCTGGACCAGGATAAGAGAGAAGAGGAAGGTGGAGAACAACGTAAGCAACCTTGAGGACGCCATTGATGAGAATGTGAAGACGACGATGATGATGAGGTTTTGTTTTTTATAGAGCGGTTGTTTGTGGTATGGTGTGGTGTAGGAATAGGTTTAGGTGATTACGTGGCGGAGTTCTGTGAGGTTTAGGTGAGCCTCGTTATTCGCGTGAGTTCTTTGTTGGTTAACTTGATCCAGCGGAAAGTGGGTTCCGAGAAAGTTATTCCTCGCCCTCGGGTTTTGATTTGTGGTTGTGGGACTCGTGAAAATTTGAATTTTTATTTTTTACTACATTTATTTTTTTGGCTCTTTCATGGTTAAAGCTCAATCATTGTTCTACTTTTGAAATTTTTTTTTCAAATTAAAAATATTATTTTTAGTTTTTTTGGTTTAACTAAAATCTTATAAAAATATATTATATATATATATTATAATCCTGTTGTGAACTTTTATTGTGGTTTTATTTATGGAAAAAGTTAGTAAATAAGCATTTCTTTTTAGAATGGGTAGTGAACAATTTCAGTAATATTTTTGAAACTAGGAGGTAAATATTAATATGAATATTTAAAAAGAAAGAACGAAGAACGAGGACAGCAAAGGACAAAAAAAAAAGAAAAAAAAAACACTGCGGATAAGACCCGATGCCAGACGTGTTTTGAAATCTCTGGAGGAAAAGAAACAAAAGGAAAGCATCCGAATCATGTCCACGTTGACATGCAGCCATCTTTTCATCTTTGAATCATATCCTCTCTTTTTTTAAAAAAAAATCAGAATATAATCATTTAAATTAAAATATTGAAAATTAATGAAATTATAGTAAAAGTAAAATTTCAGAATTGAAGTTATTTTAGAATTAAAGTTGCTTGTCATTTTAAAAAGGTGAGTTACAGTTGATAGAGGTGAAGTTTATTCAAATAATTATTTTAATTTTTTTTATCAAAATGAATATTAATTATATAAAAATATTTACTTTCACAATTCAACTATATAAATCCATTTTTATTCATTGACGACATAAATAATTTAGCCACCAGCAATATATAAATAAAAATTAAACTAAAAAACATTGAAACACTGACTACAAAATCCAATCAAGCCCATTATCAAATGAAAAAATAAATCAACATTAAAATAAAAAAAAAACTAAATAATAAATAATAAAAGTCAACAAAGTCAAACAATTGAGCAACGAAACCGAGACTAGTGAACCATTGTTTAGAAGAGAAACAGCGAGCCAAGGGCCACTACTGCGGCGATCACCGGACGGGAGACCAAGGCTTCAGCGCTGCTCTCCGGAGCCGAGTCCGGCGACGTCGGACTTGGCGCAGACGCGGGCACTGCAGTAGACGGCGGTGGAATCACCGGAGCGATTGATGGTGTGATCGTTGGTGCCGGTGCTGGAGATGAAATCATCGGAGCGGGGGCAGGAGAAGGAGAAGGGATCATTGGAGATCCGGCGGGCGATGAATGAGAGAAGGAAGTACCGACGATCATGGAGATCAGCAGAGCGACGATGATCCGATTTGCCATTGTTGCTGTGTTTTTGGGTAAAGAGGTAAGGGGATTTGATGGTATATATAGAGATTTTTGAGGGATTTGATTAGGGTTTCCTTTCCAGTTTGCATTGATGATGATAATTTGGAGCAAATTGGGGGAGATTTTGGAGAATTTGTTTCCATTTTTTTTCATTTGTTTTTAAATTAAGGAGTTGCCAAAATTGGATTTTTGGGCGATTTTTTTCCTCTTTATTTGATGCAGTTACTAAATGAGATTGAGATTGAGAATTTTGTGGCATGATTCTTGTGATTTCTTAGCACTATGTTTGGAAGGTGATGAGCAGAAAGAAAAAGAGGGAAAAAAAAGAAAGGCTTTGTGTTCAATTATTTAAATGAATGAAAGCTGGCAAAATAATTGATTTTTTTTAAAAAAAAAATTTTCATGGGTGGATTATTCCATATTTTTCATCATGTAATATTTCTGCTTAATTTTACGTAGAGTGTATCAACCTTTTGTTTTAGTAGATTCATGTTTATTAAAATTTAGAAAAAACACACACACACACACACACACACACACACACAAATTTTAGACATTTTTATTTAATATTATTGATATTCAATAATTTTTTTTTATAAATATATATAAGCCACGTGTTATATTTTTATTTAATATTATTGATATTCAATAAATTTTTTTTATAAATATATATAAGCCACGTGTTAGAAGTATAATTAAGCAATCTCTCAATGAAGCCTCGCATAAAATTAAGCGTTCTCTCAACTTTCTTAGCGCCAGAGAATCTACCACAGCTGGTGATCCCGACTACGGTGCCACACAGGTGTAGATGCTTATTACATCCATCTAAGCAAGTCTGAGATATCGGACGGCATCTTCCGTCTTCTTAGTATTTTCTGTTATTTCTCTGTACTTTCTGTTTCTTCTTTACTGTTTTTTCGTACTTCCTCACCACTGGTGACAGATGACTTTACCCCTGTATTTCTGTTTTTATTTCAATAAATTTGTGGTTTATCCACATTTAACTAAAAAAATAAAATGTATACATAGGACTTAGAATTGATCATCCAGCTTAGCACCCTCACTCAAAAATGTAGGACTAGAGTTACAAGTCCGAGTCTACACGAGAGATTTTTTTTTTACCACCACATTACGGTTGAGAGAATTTGAACTCATGATAATTAAAATTCTCTATTATTAATTTATATCAGTGGAGGTGTGACACTAATCTATGAACTTGTTGTCAATATACGGTAAAAAAACATTAACCACAACCATACTTATAGGGTGGTAGTTCAATTTTGTGGTTCATCCATATTCATAAAAAATTAAATATATAAAAATGTTGTGAATTATATTTGGACTTCAATCCATATTCATAAAAAATTAAATATTCATATATGAACGTGTTTGGGGTTTTTTTCACAGGTCCTTGGGTTCAATCAGTTTTCACATTCAATTCCCACACTTTGGACTTCTTGGATTCCATCCCTTACCCCTCAACACTGAATCCTCTGGGATCTAATCTCCCGTGCAATCTTGTGGAATATCTGGATTGAACGAAACTCTCGTATTTTTCCATTTGACTGCTTTACCGCTTTACAATATTTTTATTAAAACTGCTAATATGTTTCTCTCTTGGTTCTCAACTGCAGCTGATTGTCAGCAGCCAGCTATTACTGAAGCTTTTCAGAAAATTAAACGTTCCCTTAATTTCTTTAGCGCTAGAACCTCAAATCTCGCGGGAGAGTCAGACCCTGATCATGTGCAGGAGTAGTTGCTCCTTTTGATGGTTTGGGCAGGTCTGAGGGACCAGACGGTGTCTTTCGCCTTCCCAGCTTCTTTTCTTCTTGTATTTTATTTTCCTGTCATTCTTAGTTATTCTCCTCACTTATGGTGAGAGCTTTTATCTTATGTTCCCTGTCTTTCTTTTTTCAATAAAGTTGTGGTTTATCCACATTTATTTCAAAAAAAAAAAATTATATTTGATGTTTTTAATAAATTTACCATTCTAATAAATGAGTATGCATAAATGTTCAACCACTAATAATATAGTCTCACTAATCCTCAACTATTAAATGAATCGATCTCTCATCTTTGGGCATGTCAAATCCATGGGCGTGGAAAAGAAACGAAATAAGAGATGATAAAAAAACTTTTAAAAATATAAATAAATAAATCACTAATCTGTTAAAATGCAGAATGAGTTCAAAATTTAAGAAAAAAACACATTCCGTTCCACTATGTGTTTTTTTTAAAAATTTTAATATACGTAACTTATCTAAAAAAATACCTAGTTTGTTCACCGTGAGATGGGAAAGGCGGAACAAAGATTAACTATTGATCAGGGAAAGTGCAAGCGCATTATATTTTAGGCGATGTCTAGGTAGGGGTGACACTAGTTGAAACAAATAACATTATATTTATAAACTACAAAAAATGGGAAAAAAAAAAATTTGCAAGCACATTCAGCTTTTGTTGGTTGTTTGTTGTTGAGACATGTTTCACTCTTAGTGACAGCGTCCAGTTTCATATTTGTGTGTTTTATCTCTTTATTTATTTATTTTTTTTCTACTATTGTCAGTTTATTTTTTTAAATAAATTTATGATTTGTTTACCTTATATATTGTTTAAGACCAGGGTTTTTGCCCAAAAACTAATAATAATAATAAAAAAAAACACAATTAGATATAAAAGAAGAAAACGAAACATAAAAATCACTCCGTTGCTTCCAACTAATTAGACGTGTCAGTTAAGGCCATCTGATCAATTTTTCCATGAATCTTCTCTTCAGTTACATCTAACAATCCGGCCATTGAATGGAACAAACTCTTAATAGCTCCCCTGCCATTCCCATCCTCTACGGCAACCTATTAATTTCTTTAATTTAAACATAAAAGACATCCCATGTAGGACCCTTATGACATAAATTCAAATCCCTTATTCATTTCAGACTATGTGTGTTCTCTTCTCATTGTCCATATAACATGCATTAAAAGGACCATATATCTCAAAGTCCCCTCAAGCAATGGCAACCATTTCACTACCACCGGACACCACCGGAGATGAACACTCCTCCCATGACTTATACTATTTTGCCATATGCATCACCGCGGTGGCGATCATCGTCATCAGCTGCAACATCATCGCTTTTGCTTGTTGTCATCCTTGTCAGCTTCTACATAACTTTCGAAGATTATGTCATGGCAGTTGGCTAACTTCTAATGAACAAACACTGAATTCTCTTCCTGTATGTCAATATAACAGTAACCAAAATGACAATCAGAAGTCAGAAGAAGTATCTAACCAGGCAGAGTGTCCGGTGTGTTTATCGACATTCACCGACGGAGACCAACTCCGGCGATTACCGCATTGCCAGCATTCCTTTCATTTTTCATGTATTGATATGTGGTTGAACTCCCATTCCAGCTGCCCAGTTTGCCGTGCCCACGCTTTACCAATTTTGCCCCAACTTCCTACCGTTGATGTTACTGTCACTTAGATTTTAGGCGAAATTATCTTAAATTACATATGGTTTGTTTTTTTCTCAATTCAGTATTCATAGTTTGATTATTAACACTTCAGTAGTTACTTTTTTATCTTTATAAATTTATCTGATAAAAAAATAAATTTGTGTTTTAAATACCATGTCAGTAAATATTTACGGAATTATTTTTTTATAAACAGTTAAAACTATAGAGTAGTAAAATATTAATAATCAAATCATATGTATCAGCAAAAAATATAAACCACAAGGTAATTTAGAATAATCTTCCCTATATTTTAATTTGTAATAATATATTTACATGCATATTACAAGTTGTAAAATAGATGAGAATGGACGGTTGAGATGATTTATATATTAATTATAATACAAGGCTTTAGATGTGGTATCGTGGCCTGATTTCATCCATGGGATCTACGAAGACAGTTCTGATCCCGAAGCAATCGGACCGGTTGGCATGTGTCCCGCGCTTTTATAACGGTCATGGCGAGAAGTACCCGCCATAAGACCAGCTCTGCTTCGCTTTCTCTCTATTATTCTCCCTCATTCCCTTCTTCTTTCTCAATTCCAGCAAGCTGCTTCTTTTCCTGAGAGAATATGGATGAAAAGTATGATGTTGTTGTTCTTGGGACTGGACTCAAGGAGTGCATTCTCAGTGGTCTTCTCTCCGTTGATGGCCTCAAGGTCTCTCTGTCTCTCTAATGGTGATGTTCATACTTCATAGTCAAATGGTTTCATGTTAGTTTATTTGCTTACTTGATTTAGGTCCTTCATATGGATAGAAATGACTATTATGGAGGGGAATCAACATCCCTAAATCTCAATCAGGTTTTTATCTGAATGTTTGATTTAGGTCCTTTCATGTTTGTTGTTCATGAAATGCAATCTTGGTTATACTTGTGTGTGATGCTTAATAGCTTTGGAAGAGACTCAGGGGTGATGATAAACCTCCAGAATCTCTGGGGCCTAGCAAGGAATACAATGTTGATATGATTCCAAAGGTGAATTTTGGTTTCTCTGAATTTTTAATATATTCTTTTATGGATAATATACTGAATCTATGTTTATTTATCCATTTTACTTCACTAGTTCATGATGGCAAATGGTGCGCTAGTTCGCATTCTTATTCGTACCAATGTCACCCAATATTTGAACTTCAAGGCTGTTGACGGTAGCTTTGTTTACAATAAAAAGAAGGTACTAGACATGCAAAATAACTGTTTGATGTAATGCTGTAATAAGTTGTTAATATTTAGTACAATTGTTTTAGATTTACAAAGTTCCAGCTAATGATGTGGAGGCATTGAAGTCTACCTTGATGGGTTTATTTGAGAAGCGGCGAGCAAGAAAATTCTTCATCTATATACAGGATTATGAAGAGAATGATCCAAAATCTCATGAAGGGCTGGACCTTAACAAAATTACTGCAAGAGAATTAATTTCGTAATTTATTATCTCCTCTCAGTGTTTTTTTACAACACTCAAAGATTTAACTGATGGAGTTACCTTGGTGTGTAGGAAATATGGGCTAGAAGATGATACCGTTGATTTTTTGGGACATGCTTTGGCACTTCACAAGGATGATAGTTACTTGGATGAACCTGCAATGAATACTGTTAAGAGAATGAAGGTGAAATTAGTTGAATAACATCCATCTAACTATGGCTATGCTGTTGATAGTTTGTAACATGTTCCTGCATTCACTTTCAAGTAGCTTTACGCTGAATCATTGGCTCGGTTTCAAAGTGGATCTCCTTACATTTACCCTCTGTATGGTTTGGGAGAGCTTCCACAGGTATGTTTACTGTCATTTACCCTCTGAACTTCTCTAGTGCTACTGCTTTGCTTGTTTTACATATTCAATTGTCTCCCTTATTCCAGGGATTTGCTCGTCTGAGTGCTGTCTATGGTGGCACTTACATGCTAAACAAACCAGAATGCAAGGTGAGACTTCAATTCGCTAAATTTAATGGAATTTAATGAGGGTGATGGATGGATTTTTGCTGTAATATTTAAAAATCTCTTTATACAATCATCTAGGTAGAGTTTGACAATAATGGAAAAGCTTATGGTGTAACTTCAGAGGGAGAGACAGCAAAATGCAAGAAACTTGTTTGTGATCCTTCTTACTTACCTGACAAGGTTTGTAATTCTGAGAGAAAAGACTGCTTGTGATTCTGGCAAGCAAGCATTGATTGATTGATTGATCTCATGAACACTATATTTACAATTTCAACAGGTTCAGAAGGTTGGAAGAGTAGCTAGAGCGATTTGCATAATGAGCCATCCAATCCCAGACACAAATGATTCACATTCTGTGCAGCTGATTTTGCCTCAGAAACAGCTCGGTCGCAAATCTGACATGTCTGTTGCGTATTATGTATAACCATTTATTTCTGAAACTCGTAGAAATTTTTCAAAATCCGATGTTTTCACATAATGGTGATTGCAGGTATCTATTTTGTTGCTCTTACTCTCACAATGTAGCTCCTAAAGGGAAATATATTGCATTTGTTTCTGCTGAAGCAGAGACCGACAACCCCGAGACAGAATTGAAGCCCGGGATTGATCTACTTGGACCGGTAGATGAGACATTCTTTGATATTTATGACAGATACGAACCGATTAACAAGCCTGAGGAGGACAATTGCTTCATATCTACTGTATGTTTGACTAAGTATTTATACAGGATTAAGTTTATGAGAAACACTAGTACAATTGTTTTTGGTTTGCAGAGTTATGATTCAACCACCCATTTCGAGTCAACAGTCCAAGATGTGCTCACAATGTACAGGAAGATCACTGGAAAGGTAATCTTGATTATTTATTAATTATATCTTCCATGACATATCCATTATGTAGCCAAAACAAGATCTATGTCAGAAATAATAAATAAATAAACAAAGCCTTAGACTTCAAACTATGAAATAGAACATAAAAATTTTGCTTGCGTTAATCTACTTCTGTTCATGTATCAGGAACTTAATTTAAGCGTGGATCTGAGTGCTGCCAGTGCTGCTTCTGAAGAGTGATTGACTTGAATTTCATGATATTTTGAGGATCTAGTGAAGGAACTCTCTTCATTCATTCATTCATTCATTGAATTTCCATTAGATCATTGTTGTTTTTCACTCTCTGTCTCTTTCTCTCTGTTTGAATTAAAACACTTGCTCCCATGCTGGCAAGGCTTGGGTCAGAGTTTGGATGATTTGTTTTCTCATCAGGTACATGTGATCATGCCTGGGTGAATTCTTTTGTCATTTTATTCATCATAAAGTTCAGAACTACCATCACTCATGTGGTTTTATTTCAACTGAATATTAAAATGTGAATGATGCGGAGTAGACCATACCAAATTAGATGCAAGTTCTCATTATGTCAAATACATTATAATGTTACTTAGGAAGGTAGTGTTGACTATAATTAAAGCATAGTAATTAAAAAAAGGCAAACTAAGTAGCAACAACACTGCCTTTTTGAGTGCCTGACCATGTGAGTAGCTCTTGAAGCACGCCACCATGGTAGCCACTAAATTATAATAAAAGCCACTATAAAGCCAGTCATCAAGTTTGGTTTCATTCTTGTTCTTTTTTCTTTGATTTATGGCTCTCCAGATGTGATTTCTGAGGTAAAACTCTTGTTATCTTCTTCATCTATCCTTCTCTGCTTAAACTTTAGATTTTGTTTTCATGTTTCTTGATTTTAGAGCAAACATGAGAACTCTGATAAGCAGTTTTGCAATTGGCCTTAGCATTATGTTTCCATTATGTTTTCTTCTCTGCTGTTTGCTTTATTGGAAGAAGAGAATGGCAAACAGAGATTTTGAAAGAGAAAAGGAGATCTCTTGCCATATTTTCAGGAAAAAAACATCATCTTTGATTAGCTCACCACCTTTAAACAATCAAGAGATGTGCATAGACTCTTATGGTGAACAAGATAGCATGGAAGCAGAGCTCAAGAGGCTTCACAACCTCACTGGTCCTCCAAGATATCTCTTCACAATAATAGAGGAAACCAAAGAAGACATGGAATCAGATGATGGGAAATCCAAGTGTGGAAGAAGAAGCAGGAGTGAACCATCACTACTGACACCTCTATCTTCTCCTCCATTTTTCAATCCTCTGTTTTCCTCCATTACTGACACTTCATCTCCTCCTCCCAAGTTCCAGTTCTTGAAAGATGCTGAAGAGAAGCTGTACAGAAAGACATTAATGGAGAAGAGAATGAAAGCTCAAAGTCCAGAAGGAGAAGAAGATGGTTCATTTATTACAGTCATTATTGGTAAAAACAGAGACATGAATCATTCCAGCCCTCCTTCTCATGGGAAGCTCATTTCTTTTCTCAATTCCCATCCATAGTCTTCTTGAATTCAATAATGCTTTGCTAATAATTTTTTTTTTTGGGAGATGATGAATTATATATGGGCCCATCTCCACTTGTAAAGTATGATTAAATTAAACAAAGATTCATGTTCTTATATTCTTTAGAGATTAAAGTTAAGGAGTGTGATGACATTGATTGAAGACGTGTGTTAGTGTAGTTAGAGTTAGGCTAAAGAACATGGAGACAGAGTTGACAGTGTTGTACTAGTTGTCCATTGGAATGTAATCAGAGCTGGCAAGAACCAGAAACCAGATGCTGCATGGTTTTCTCTGGATTTTGTCACCCAAACCAAACGTTTAAAAGTCATGCAGTGACTTTCGGTTCGAATGATGCAAGAATAAAATAAAATAAAATAAAATGAAAACCATTGAGTTTTTCAATGCAGTATCAAATATCACCACCGAAAGAGGCTTTAGTTTCATTATTTTATACTTAGAAACTGTTTTGTTTTGGAAAAAAAAAATCACAGTTATCAATAGTTAAAAAGAATATTTCTTTTATTTTTGTTTAATAATGATTTATTGAAATCAAATAATATATGGAATAGAGTCATATAGCACTCTTTGATTATCTTAGCTGGATTTTTGTCATTGTCCATTTGTACTAGTTTTTTATGTTTTGATTGATTGTCCATCTGATTAAGATTAAGCATAGTTAATTTATAATCATAAAAATACATATAAATATGATAAATATATAAATTATCTGGATTAATTTGATTAACAAGAGTTTTCATCCCTATATATCTCTAGATTTTTTTTTTTTGTATTTATATAATTTGTAATGGCAACGATGGGCTAACCCAACGATAACTATCCGTGCTTATGATTGCGAGATCTTAAGTTTGAGTTTTTCAAATTGCAATTCATATTCTTGGTGTCATGTGGAGTTCTCCGTGAAGAATCTCCTGTTTTTCTATCCCTCCAGGGTTGTATGACGGGACTTTATCTCTAAGAGGTCAATCAAGCTACCGTAACTAATGCACCTCTGTACCCATTTGTTCCTCCCTTTTTGCTTGTGGATTTTGTAGGAAAAAAAACAAAAATGTAGGATGAATTGGTTAAAAATAAAAAATGGTTAAAGAGATTGGTGTGTGTGTGTTTTTTTTTGTTGTAATAATAGTTACCAAAATCCTTCGTAATTGCTTATAATATGAACCTTTTTTTTTTGGACGGAGATATAATTTGAAACTTAATCAGAGGACCTCCCTATTATTTAATTAAATTATAAAATAAATGAGAAAAAAAATTCATGGGCCTCAACAGAAGGCCTATACAACGTGGGCCTTTCTTTAACAATCGGCTCATGATACGAATCACCAGGCACGATGAATGGTCCAGATATAAAGCTGATAAATTTATTAAATAAGAACCATCGCATAGAGATTTCTTAAAGGCCTGGTTTTCTTCGAAACTTTGGGCCCCTAAGATCTCGTCTGGGCCCGCATTCTCTCAGCCGTCCATTTTGATCAATCAGACGGCCCAGAGATACCCTCACGAACCTTCTAGAAACCCTCGCTTCTCTTCCTATATAAGCCTCTTCTTTTCCTCTGATTCATTCTCTTAAACCCAGCGCCATTGCACCATTCGCTTAGCCCTTTGAACACACATCAATGGCCGGAGAATCGATATGGTCCGGCGATCTGGATCGGTCTTGGGATCATCGGCAATGACCAGGGCAACCGCACCACGCCGTCTTAGCTCACCTTCACCGACACCGACCGGCTTTTTGGTGATGCTGCCAAGAACCAGGTCGCCCAACACCGGCTTTGGTAAGCGTCTCTCTGTCTCACCTTTCGTGGTTTGCTGATGAGCCATTTTTGCATGAGGATCATCAGATTACTGGACTTGATGTTTTGCTTTAGACCTGCTGGTTTGGTATTGTAGATCTTTCGTACTTGGATGAAGAATGACATAGTGCTTTAGCGATTAATTATTGAGGCTTTGACGATTTAGATTAGTGACGTTATTGTTTTTGCTGAATAATTTTGATAAGGGCCATAGTTCTGTTGATTGCATGGCCGACAGATGGACGGAAAGTTGCAATTTTTTGTTAAAAGAAAAGGAAAAAGGAAAAAGAAAAAAAAAACGAAGATGCCATTATACGTTATTTTAATGGTCAGTGTCATCTTGGCAAAATTGGAATCCTTCTAAGATCATGAGTTTGACATTAGCTTTAAATTGCTTGTCAAATTGCAAAAGTAACAATCTTGCATTCCTGTTTGTAGATGCGCCTCTCTATGTTCTCCTTAAATTAAGCTTAAATGCCGTTCTACATGGTTTTCATGCTTTAGTGATGATAGTGATTGCATGATAGTCAAAAACATGTTCATCATGTGCTATTATTATGATGGAATTGGCAATGAGACTTTAAGTTTTAGGGAAGTTTGACGCTGACTTGATAACAATCATGACAGTAAGTAATTTACATTGTTTTTATGTTTCTTTCCTTTGTCTTTTATTGCCCCTGTTTCTATTTTTTTATTTTTCTTTTTGTCCGTGTGAACATTATGCTAATTGCTGGCTGCTAAAAAAAATAAAAATAAAAATTGCTGGCTGCTCATTTTTGACTTTTTTTTTTCTGCTTTTTCAGATGCCAAGCGTCTGATAGGTAGGCGTTTCACTGATGCCATTGTCCAGAATGACGTTCAAGGTTGTTGCTGATTCGATCTAATGACAAGCCTATGATTGTGGTGCAATACAAGGGGGAGGAGAAGCAGTTTGCTGCAGAAAAGATCTCTTCAAAGGTTCTGATGAAGACGAAGGAGATTGAAGAGGCCTACTTAGGATCCACTTTCAAGAATACTGTTGTCACTGTGCCTGCCTACTTCAATGACTCTCAGCGCCAGACCACAAACGATGCTGGTGTCATCTCTGGTCTCATTGTCATGCAATCATTAATGAACCCCTTCACTGCTGCGGCTATCGCGTATGGTCTTTGATAAAAAGGCTAGGAGTGTTGGTGAGATGAATATTAATGTTTATCTGCTTACAATAGAGGAGGGTATATTTGAGGTGAAGGCCACTGCTGGGGCCACTCATCTTGGTGGGGAGGATTTTGACAACGGCATGGCTAACTATTTCGTTCAGGAGTTCAAGAGCAAAAACAATAAGGACATCAGTGGCAGCCCCAGGGTACTCAGAAGGCTGAGGACATCCTGCTAAGTGCCAAAGAGCAAAGCACACTCTTTACTCCTCTGCACAAACAACAATTGAAATTCATTCTCTCTATGAAGGAATTGATTTCTACTAACGATCACTCGTGCCAGGTTTGCAGAGCTGAACATGGATTTATTCAGGAAGTACATGGAACCAATGGAGAAGTGTCTAAGAGATGCTAAGATAAATAAGAGCAGTGTTCATGATGCTGTGGTCGTTGGAGGGTCAACTAGGATTCCAAAAGAGCAACAGCTGTTGCAGGACTTCTTCAATGGCTAAGAATTATGCAAAAGCATCAACGGCCTGATGAAGCTGTTGCATATGGTGCTGCAGTTCAAGCTGCTATTCTGAGTGGTGATGGCAATGAGAAAGTTCAGGACTTGCTAATATTGCTGGATGTCACCCCTCTCTCGCTCGGTTTAGAAACAGCAGGTGAAGTCATGACTGTCCTGATACCCAGGAACACAATCATACCAACCAAGAAGGAGCAAGTCTTCTCCACTTTATCTGATATAATCAACCTGGTTTTCTGATTCAGGTTTTTGAAGGTGAGAGAATTAATTAGGACCAGATGAGACAACAATCTTCTCGGCAAAATTTGAGCTTTAATTTCCGGCATCCCTCCTGCTCCCAGGGGTGTCCCACAGATCACTCTCTGTTTTGACATTGATGCAAATGGCATCCTGAACGTCTCTGCTGAGGATAAAACTACAGGCCAGAATAACAAGATCACAATCACTAATAACAAGGCGAGGTTTAGCAAGGAAGAGATTGAGAAGAAGGTTCAGGACGCAGAGAAGTATAAGTCTGAAGGCTGAAGAGCATAAGAAGAAGGTTGAGGCCAAGAATGCATTGGAGAACTATGCCTACAACATGAGGAATACCATAAAAGATGAGAAGATTGCTTCCAATCTCCCACATGCGGATAAGAAGAAGATTGAGAATGCTATTGAGCAGGTCATTTAGTGGTTGGATTGGATGGCAACCAGCTTGCTGAGTCTGATGAGTTCGAAGATGAGATGAAGGGGTTGGAGGACATCTGCAACCTGTATCATTGCCCAGATGTACCAGAGTGTTGGTGCTGGTGCTGGTGCTGGTACTGGTTCTGTTTGAATGGGTGGGGAATGCTCTTTCAACTGGTAGTGCTGGCCTGCAAGATTGAGGAGGTTGATTTAATTAATCAACGTATTATTAACCAACAAGCCGTTCATTATTTAAACTTTTTCTTTTAATTAATTATTTATTTGTTTGACGTAAGCCATGCTCTTGTGGGCCACACCATGTCTTATCAGACTTATCTTTGGGTTATGACTTTTTCCCCTTTGTCTTATAGTTATTTAGTAGGAGTATTTATTTTCTTTCTTCTTTGTTCCTTTAGTTTTGTTTTATGGTTTGTTTTTGAAACATCATCTGTCTATTTTTCAAAAAATGAAAATTTTGTTTGTATATCTCTCGAGTTAAAGACAAATATTTATAGTTTTAAATTTCTTAACTATTTATTGAAAAAAAAAATCCTTAACTATCTTAAAATGTATTCGTTTCACTTGAGGTGCTTTTGATAATTTTAAAAAGTTTAATAATTTATATTAATTGTTATTTTAATTAAATGTAGCTGTTTTGGAGTTACAACAGTTTTTTTTTAAAAAAAAAACTTTGATTTATTATGAAAAGCTTCTCTTTTTCTTCTTCAATATATTAATGTTCTTTTGGAAATTGGAATTGAGGAACAAGACACAGAGAGGTCGGTCCAAATAGGCTTTCTTTTTCGGTGATAACAATAAGGACGGCAACACGTGGCCGTGGATTCCATGCTATCACATCGAAGGCCCAAGGACCACCCCCACCTTCCGGACAATACGACTCCGGCCCAAGCAATCTCATGAATTGTCAGCTTTTGGGCCGGGCCCATCTTCTCACTGCCCAACCAAAGCATGGTCCCACTCCTTGTCATCTTGTCACCTTGTCACGAATCTCGAGGCATTCCAACCCAACGATTTACTCACATAGATACTACACATACACACACAGGTCCTCCTCTCTGTTTTTTTTTTCCATATATATTTTTTTTCATTACCAAATTAAAAACCTCACTTATTCATTAAAAAAACCCTCACAATGTTGAAGCAGCAACACGAGTAAGTTGGTAAAATCAAAGTAAAAATTAGAAGAAAAAAAAAAGCAACACTTGATATTTGTGAGCAGAGTCTACCATGACCACCAATAAGAGCTTTTCAAACATTCTCCTTAGAGTAAAAAAGAATCAGAAGACCAAAAAGAAGACAATTTAATAAAAGAAAGAAAGAAAGAAAGAAAGAAAGACCAAGGCATGGAGACTGACTCACCACAAGAGGTCCAACTCATCCATTTCCATGCAAACTGGTCCACACACACCCCCAGAGAAAGAGGACATTCCACAGTACTCACACCAGCCTTTCTTTTCCATATTATTATTATTATTATTATTAAATATATCCATTCATCCATCTATGCATGTATATGTATATATATCAATATATGTATGTATGTATATATGTATGTATGTTTGTATATACTATAGTCTATATATATATATATATATATATATCATATAATTAGGGTTTCTATCTATCTGTCTATCTGTCTATTTATCTATATATTTATCCTTTCCCAAACGCTGCTTTTTCATGCATAAGCAGCCACTAGCTCTCCCACCAATGCTCATCACAGTAGGATCCAGAGAAGCTTAAAAGCTAAGAAAAACCACCTCCATACATCCATCCCCATCTATCAGACCAGACCTACCACCCTCCCCCACTCAATATAAAAGAAGCCAACCAGAGAAAACCTAAAGACCTCTCCTCCTCCTCCTCCTCTTCATCCTTGTTTCTTTCCTTCCTGATTCTTCTCTGCAGTTTTTCATGTTCTTCTTCTTCTTCTTCTTCATCTCTACCACATCACTACCATCTTCATAACTTTATCACCCTTCCAAAAAAGAAAGGAAAAGAAGTAGCGAATATGGTTTTCTCATCAGTTCCAGCAGCCTATCTTGATCCACCCAATTGGAACCAGGTGAGCTTCTTCATGAAAAAAGTAGTTTTAAAGCCAAAGTGGACAACTAGCTACTCCTCTATCTATCTATCTATCTATATATCTCCCTTCTTGAATATACTACTGATACCATATGATATCCTTGTAAATATTTATATATATTCTTCTCTTTAATTAATTTCATCTTTTTCATTTCTTTTTCTTGTTCATCTATCTATCTATATATATAGCATCAACCTCCTGATCATCAGCTACCGAGTGGTGGCGGAGGTGGAGGTGGCGGCGGTGATCATGGCCAGCTCCCACCACCTGGGATTGGAGGACTAAATCAAGAAGCAGCTGGCATGCTTGGCTCCATAAGGCCAGGATCAATGGCAGACCGTGCTCGTCTTGCAAAGATGCCACCGCCGGAGCCAGCTCTCAAGTGCCCAAGATGTGACTCTACAAACACCAAGTTTTGCTATTTCAACAACTACTCCCTTACTCAGCCAAGGCACTTTTGCAAGACCTGCCGACGATACTGGACACGCGGCGGCGCTCTCCGTAACGTGCCCGTTGGTGGTGGTTGTCGCCGAAACAAGCGAAACAAAGGCAGCGGCAGCTCTGCAAAGTCATCAGCTACTTCAACAGGCTCTTCATCAGCATCCTCCACTGCTACAACCACTGTTAGTGGTGCAATTCCATCAAACATGCCCCCAATGCCTCAGCTACCATTCATGACTTCTCTGCACCCTTTGGCTGATTATGCCCCTTCAGGCCTTGGCCTTAATTTCACTGGAATTCAAGGTTTGGATCAAGTTGATTATCAAGTTGGGAGTAGCTCAAGTGTAGGGTTGGAACAGTGGAGGCTTCATCAACAGATTCAGCAATTCCCTTTCTTTGGTGGGTTGGAACTGCAGCCAACTCCTGCAACAGTGGCAGCAGGGTTATTCCCTTTTGATGGAGATCAAGTTGGTGTTCCTGATGGACCATATGCTGGACAAGTCCATCATAAACATTCAAGCTCTGGGTTGATCACACAACTTGCTGCAGTTAAGATGGAAGATAACTCTCGTGGTCTTAGCTTGCAAAGACAGTCTTTGAGCATGCCTGGGAATGATACTTACTGGAGTGGTAACACTGCAAGTGGATGGGCATCTGATGTCTCTGGTAGTAGTCTTTTGTAGTTCCATTAATTTCCATGTGACAACTGTTAACATGGAAGCTTAGTTTTAGTCATGGCTTCAAAGAACAAGGTGCTTCAAACTTTAGTTGAGGTTTTAGCTTTTGTAGTTAGGCTTAATCTTGTTTTTTAATATATTGGGGTGCATGGGTGATCACAAGATCTCCCTCTGTAATCTTAGTTTTTTCTAGTTCTCATGTTTTCATGACTTCATGTTGTTAGCGCATGGATATGATCTATATCCAAGACAGTTAATCTCAATTAAGACTAGTTAACATATTTAAATTGTTATTGGGATTTGAATTCGATCATGCAGATGAGAATTCTAGTTCTGGTTAGTTGTATATGCATGAGGTCATTCATGGAATGGTGTTCCATATATATATATATAAATATATATATTATCCCATGAGTCTTGTTCATCAACATCAAGAACCTTCCTGCATTGGAGGCAGAGAAGACATTATTAAGAAATTCAAAAGCATATTGTTATAAATCACTCTTCACACTAGTGCCTGCAGTAACAACAGAGAATTAATCTTAGTCTTGTCCTCTACATTCTGATAAATGCTGCCTTTTAAATATCTAGGGTTTTGAACTATATAATATTCTAATATATATATAACAAATATCTCTAGGGTTTTGGAACCTATCCTTGATTGGTATCATTAACAAGAGGATTGAAGATGAACTTACAAACCGTAAGATCGATATTCTTTCATGCACTGTAATGTGTGTGTATAAATACACACATATATACACTTGTGTTATACATAGACTTGAAAACCAAAATCCACAACCACATGCAAAGAGAGACAGAAAGACAACCACTTTATTTGGTATTATGATGCTGGATTTTGTTTGAGCTACGACTGGGAATCAAATGAAACCGACCACTTAACTTTTAATCACGGCCATTAGTATTAAATAATGTATCTAAATCCACTTTTCAGTGGAATAAACCTTATATATATCTATATATATATATATATGTATTTCTTATATATATATATATATATATAAAGAAAGAGAGAGTGAGAGAGAGAAAGATCTAGCAGTGTAAGAAGAGCCAAGATTTCACTAAAACCCATGCATGAACTAGCAAGTAGTACTCCAAGAATTCGTTAGAATAAATAAACCTAAGACAAGAATACTGCAGCCATAGAAGGACATGAAATCTCACTGAAACAAAGAAAGAAAAGAGAAGAGAAGATAAGGAAATATAGGTAAAAGAAAAGAAAGTGTGTGTGGAAATTAATTATAAATGAAATGAAATGCAGGAAAAATCAGAGTCCATGTATCTGTCAATGTCTGAGAGGAATCTGGGTTTTCGTCTGCTTTCACAAGGACCAAGGCAGGCAGTCTCCATTGAAGAGGATGGAGATAAAGCAAAGGGCCCCTCATGCAGTGCCTGAAAAGAAATAAAGCAAACCATTTATTAAATTAAACCATATTTTTATTAATTTAACCATGTGTTTTCACTTCCTGGTTACAATCACTTGATCATTATCACTGTTTTTAGTTAATCCATGTTTTTCTTAAATTTTAATCAAGTTTTATAAAGTATATCAAGTGGCATGCTGATCATATAGAGGAGAAAAAGGAAAATTACACCTTTTTTTCCTTGTTACTTTACAGCTAGCAGTGGATGTGGTGACACACTGCCATAGTGCTTATGGTTTATGTGTATCAGTGACTTAACATACTTGAAATATGTAATCTATATATATATATATATATATTTATATATGTACATAGGAATGGTTGCAAGGGGAATGCTAGCTACTACTTCCAAAGAAGATTAAGGGCGGGCCTTAGGCTCAGAATTCCATGCAAAAGAGTACGTACAGGTGTTAGAGAAATAATCAAATAGATAGCTTGCACATGCCATTAGGATTCATGGCAGATTGGCAGTGTATAAGGAAAACAGCTTTAGCTTTTTGAATGGAAGGGAGCTAGCTAGGGTCTTCTCCAGCTTTACTATTTCATCTCCCCTTCTTAACTGAAAACATGTATATATATATATATATATAAATATATATTATAGAGAGATTCCATATTTCAGTTCACGTTACTCCACATGAGCTCAATCATAAACGTATGTGATAAGCACGCAGTGCACTTTCATTGGAAGGGAAGATAGATTCTTGAAAGAGGCATTGGAACATGTTGTTTATTATAGGAATGCAGACTAGCTTTGAATTTCCCTGCAGGTTCATGTGTGGCAGAGATCTTGTTATCTTTAATTAATTAATCTTGTTGGATTAACTAATTAGTTCTTGTTATTTTAATGTATAGTTAGTCTGGTTTATCAGTATTTTTATATTTACATACACTGTAACTGATGTTTAAGATGATAATTCCTGGAAGTTCATTATGACAAGAGAAATTAAATTATAGTTTCAAAATGAATGAATGCTAATAAATTTGTTGTTTTTTTATGACATCGATGTATTATTTTTGTATTCATAATGTTGTCTGACTGTTTTAAGTTATATCAAGATTAGACTAGACCTGTTCTCCCTTGTACAAAGAACATCTGTCACAGCAGAAACATTCTCCTAGAACTCAGAGTTGTTCTTTTGTTGGTTTCTTTAAATGGATAAGATCACATTCATTTTAAGTTAAAATTTTATTTTACTGTCAATATCATGAACAAAAAAAACCAGTACATGGTGACTTATACGAAAGATCACATACAGTAACATCCTCCTCGAGAGTTGGGAAATGTAAAAAACAATATATATATATATATATATATATACACATTACAAGTCATCCTTATGTAAATATGACATATATTACCAAAACAATTTCTTCAAATACTTAGTCAAAAATGTTATGAAGTAATACAAATTACAGAGAGTTAAAAAAGGCAAGTTTTGAACCTGGTGAAGACATGGAGACTATGGAGTTAATTAAAGAGGAATGAATGATAGCAAACTGAAAAATATGGACACTATAACATAAGGTGGGCTGTTAATTTGTTCTCCAGTGAGTATAAATAACAAATAAATTGATTTCTTCCCTACCTCATCCAATAATTTATCAGTTGGGTTTAGACACATTCTCAAAATTTGAAACAGTATTGTTGGAGTAGCATATAAGAAATGCAGATGCTTTTTGGAAAAGGAGAGAAGTGGTCCTCAACAAGTACATATGTTCAATGACTTCTAAGCTAACCCAAAATCCCCTGAAAAAATTTATTAAGACTTATTGATCGTATTCAGATTGTTAGCAGTATTTTATCAAATTTTGTCATTTATTTCTTCTTCAAAAGATGTTCTAATCTTTTATGAGATTATTTTTTATCAGTCAACATTTTCCTTTTTTTTTTTTCTCTCTCTCTTTAACAGTTAATGATGGATTTTCAAAAATGGAGTGCTTGTTCTGCTCAAAACTGAAGTTGGACTTCTGACACAGTCCCAATTCCTCAACATCCAGGACAATTGATTAGCAATAATAATGTGAAGAGGCAAGTCAATCAACTAACAACCACACTTGTTGTACTTCAAGATGATGTAATTCAATTAAATAAGTTTGGGAGCAGGTAATTGAGATTGTTTTTCTGGTGAAGGTTACTGCCTCTGCATGGATAATGCAATCATTCCAAATTTTAAATTTTATATGAATATTTGCATTTCAAATTTCTCAGCAAATATAATGTCATAGTTTTCTCTACTCCCATCACTTCATCTAAAATTTAACAGTCATGAGGCTGAAAGCATGCAATGTTTAAGATTCACAGAGTCATCAATAGAAAGATATCTGCAACACATAGTTACCAAAATCATCAAAGGATCAAACAAAGTGTTCCCATTCTGAAAAACAGGGAACTTCACCACATTTCACATTACATTGCTTTTCTGTTTTGTTGATTACTGCTCTATAAATATTACAACGGGTCTATATGTTCAGTGACCAACAAAGTAATGTAGAACATTCATGACAATTAAATCATCGAGGCCCTGGGTTTTAAGCAGCCTTCTCATCAAACATCATATCACACATCAAGTAATCTAGCCAACACAACAAGAAAGAAAGAATCTTAATGACCGGAAAAGGTTGTTGAACCAAGAAATCCAGACTGCTCTCCAGGGGCAATGAAAACCTCAGCTTGAGCCTCAAATTGCTTCTGTCGATCAAGGAACCTGCTCATGCGTTCAAGCAACTGATTAGCCTTTCTCTTACCTCTCTCTGTTCCATTTGAGGCAAGTTCTAGTAATGGACCCATAACTCCGCACTCCTGTGCTTGTTCTATATGGTGCTGCAGTTGCTCTCCACCACAGAGATGCAGTAGAACAGCTGCTGCATTCTCTCTATTCCTCGGGGATCCACTTCTAATCACATCTACTAGCATTGGCACTGCCTTTGCAGCTCCAATTGCTGCCTTCCCCTCATGGTGATTTGACAAAATTGCCAGTATAGCAAGGGCCTCATCCACCATACCACCCGCTGGGTCCCTCAAAAGCACCATAAGGGTCGGTACCAATCCGGCCCTCACTGCCTTCCCCTTATTTCCTTGGTATATACACAGGTTAAACAGTGCTGTTGCCGCATCCTTCTTACCCCGTGGACTGCCCACACTAAGAAGTGAAACAAGCGCTGGGATGGCGCCAGTTGCCCCGATAGTTACCTTATTCTCATCAACTACTGAAAGGCTGAAGATTGTGGCAGCAGCGTTCTCTCGTGCTTCCATGCTACCATTTCTTAGCACATGAACTATTCCAGGCACAGCCCCGGAAGAGATTATCCTTGCCTTATTCTCCTCATAGATTGAGAGGTTCAAAAGAGCAGTGACTGCATGTTCCTGAGTGCAAGTATCAACAGTAAGCAGTAAACCTGCCAGGAGGGGTATGGCACCAGCCTCGGCAATACAGATGCGGTTGTCCGAATTGCGTTTGGCAAGCAGGCGGAGCTCACCAGCAGCTGACCTTTGTTCATCAGGGTTAGGAGAAGATAACTTGAGGAGAAGTGAGTCCACATTGTTATGTTCACTTGAGGAGCAAGCAGAGGTGAGACTGATAGGCAAAGAAGGACGTTTTGGGCATTCCACACCATTAGCCTCACACCACTGTGATATGAGGCTGCGGAGGACATAGTTCGTGGTTAGGGACATATTAGGAAGCTTCAGTTGTGTCTTTGGGCATGTGTCGTGTCCACCTTCCAGCCATTTCTTGATGCATCTCCTCTCATAGGTCTGAAGACAAAGATTTATGATACATATACTGAAGTGATACTAGCTGAGCAATGAAAGACCAAATAGCATGCGACTACAAAGGAAATGTTCGGGATGGTACATCACCTGTCCACTGGCCACAATGACTGGATCTTCCATCAGTTCCAGCGATATAGGACAACGGAAGTCATCTGGTATGACAGGTGCTAGGTGCTTTGCATCGTCATCAGTTGTCGTGCTCATTTCAAGGTTGTTGGTCAGCACAAAGTCCTTAATCTTCTTGAGAAGCATGGACATCTTTTCAATATTCTCTCCAGGATCTCTACCATCACTGGCTGCAACTAATTCATGCAAAGCCAATGATTCTTGTTTAAGATCGGATATGCTCATCAGCTGCAATTTGTCAGCCAATTTATGCAAAAGAGAAGGATCTATGCTGGGCAGATCAGTGCTCTTGTTGTAAATGGAAGCCAGATCATTGTATAGTTCAACATCAGGCATATGGACCCGGTCTTTTGCTCTTTGGAGCTGAGCATGAACAAGTTCAACCTGGAGAAAATGCTTACCGCTCAGTAGGATGCTGCTTCCTTCAAAATTGCTTAAGAGAAAAATGGTATTAAAAGCATAATTTCCAGCTAAATTAAAACTGTACCTGCTCTCTAACTTCATCTGATATATCCAGTTTTTCAAGAGAAATTCCACCCAGAGCTTGTTCTAATTGGACAGTCACATCCTGAAATCTTTTCATATTTTTATCTCTCTCCAACACCTGCACACACGTAAATAAACCTAAATAAATCTGAAATTTGGAAGAAGACAGTTGCTGTGCAATCAGAGCTTTAGTCTCTATTAAGTATACTCCTTAACAACTAAAGCACAATCTCCAATTGAGAGAAGATTGCTCCAAGATACAGAACTCTACTGCAATATTGAAGGGCCAAAAGCAAGTGGCTATAGCAAGTGAAAGTCCTAGCAATCAGTGCATCTACCAAAAAAGCATTCTACCCTCTTTTCAAAACCAATTCAAAGTTAGACGAAGAACTAAATGAAATTCAATATTAACACAAAAGAAAGGCAAGATCATAGCCTAACAATATACAGGAAAGCTTGCCTTCAGATTACCAAACTCTAAACCACCAAAAACGTCCAAATTCCACCACTTTTCAAACTGGAAATTATCTTTATGATCATAATTGTCTACTACACAGAACCATCAAGATAAACAACTTCCACCAATCAAGACCCAATATTTCACTGAGAACTAAAAAATTCAAAGCCAACTGAAACAACTGTAATTTATATCAGTAACGAGTAAAGAAAAGGAATATATTCTTATTCCGCTCTCTTTATACAAATTTAAACCTCTCCAACCATTCAAAAGATCCAATCTTTCCTCCACCCAGACACTAAAAAATCGATCAATATCACTAAAAAAATTGAAGATATTCACAAACTATAAAGAATCGAGAATTACCATAAAGAGCTTGCTGCCCTCGCTGCCAAATCGCAGCAAGTCAAGAGCAGAGTTTAGCGCCGCCTGGAGCGAAGCCAGCGATCGGAGCACATCCACAGGGATTGGGACCTTGCTATCAATAAGCTCATCAAACATGGGAGCGAGAAGCTTGATGCGCCGGGAGAGGTTGCAGAGCTCCTTCTTGTACGCCTGGCCGAAGTCAGAGATCGCCGAGATCTCCGCCACCGACTTCACCAGTCTCTCCACCACCGCCATCGCTGCCCCCCCTCCAGCCTCCTCCTCCTCCATTGCTGATCTATCGATCTACGTAGAGATTTCGTGGGAGAGAAGTAGCAAAGGCGAGACCTTTGCTCGGTCTTCGTCTTCTTCCTTTTTTTTCCTATTTATTTTCTTCGTTTTCATTTTCATTTTCATTTTCATTTATTGGTTTTTATATTTTTTCTTCTCATTTTCGTAGCTGCCGGGTGGGAAGCGTGAGTCACACGTTCGACGCCCCTATCCACCGTCCATTATGATTGAGATTAGTGTGCTCCAGTCTCGAGATTACATTAGCCGTTGGATGTCGGGTTCGGGCGGCTGGAAACGGGTAGACCCGGTAGTTAGAATGAGTAAAATTAAAGAGATATTTAATGGGAGTGACGTACCCGCCAAAATCGGACTAATCATTATATTAGTATGATGATTTACAGCTAAAACTAAAGTTTTCCACTCATTAATTACTCTTTCAAACTAATGATCGAACCCTTAATATTTTATTATGAAAAATAAATAAATACCAACCTTCCCATGGTGATTAGTAAAACTAGTCATCAAAAGAGTAGTAATAATTTTTTTTAAAATATAAAAAATTTGGATTATTCATTATAGTAATAGTTTTTTTACTATAAAACCATCTTTCTCTCTGCTCAAGATATAATTAAATCAGTAATGATTTATTAATATAACTTTTATTTCTTAATTGTGATTTACTACATACTGAACAAAATTTTTGAATAGTAAATATACACTTCATAAGCCCTGGTCTTTTGGCATGCAAACCACTCATTTTTACTAATGCGCATTGACTTTGAGTTCAATTCTAAGAAAAACTTGAGATGATAATAAAAGCAACGTGTAGAATGGCTTAAAATTAATAAATACTTTATGACCTATTAAAACTAAAAAAATATAAACACATCATCACAATATAAAATTATTTTTTCTCTAATATATTTAGTTAAACAAGTGTTGGTCTTTTCACATGCAAACCATTCATTTTAACTATGATGCTTTGACTGTGAATTCAAGACTTCAGATCACATTCATAAGAGTTAACGTATGGAATGGTTTGGCAATGGGCAGTAATGAATACTTTTATGACACTAATAGTATGAAAATTAGAAGATAGAAGCACAGGTTTTTTCCAATTGGAAAAGAAATAAGAGGCAAGACATTGATGCCACCAAAGCACAAGACTCTTTGTTAATTGGTTCTGAATAACAAGTTTGGTACATCAATCACATTTGGCAAAAGAAAAGACTGCTATCTTGGTGTCATTTAATCAGAAGTTTCTGCTATTTTCTTGTCACAATCTTGGCTTTCACTTTGTTTCTTCTTCTCCTCCTTTAAACAATTCAGTGTTATTTGTTGCAAGTTCATTCTAATCAACCATCAAACTCTGATGATACTTTTGAACGTCATTGAATAAAGCTCCAGGCCTGCAGAGAAATTAATTTTCTTCATTATTGTCTAGCAATTCCAAATTTTAAAAGTTGACTAGACTAAATTGCGTATGTAGATCTGTAATGTCATTCATACAAGAAGTTAACTGAAACGAAATGGAATTATATAAAAAAAATTGCAGTGTCATTATTGTCCTGATTATTTCTGTATCTTTATCCCAATTGAGGTATGAGTTATCCACCTGCTCAAATGCAAACAAATTTACAGATGGCCAATGTTGAAAAATGGAGTGAAGCAATTGAATTGGTATTTTCTGACAATTTAAATAAGGTAGGTAACGTGTTATATATTAAGGTCATTTATACAAACTACTCCAATTTGGGCGGTGATATAACTAATATTATGCATAAAGACTATTTGAGTATTTTGGAATAGAGAAGTAGGGTGAAGACCAAGCTACTGCAATTCCTTGAGTAGAGTGGTTAACACACTGTCATAGATGAGGATATCAAACCGTGGCCGGTGGTCGTCAAAGAAAACAAAGTCAATTAGCAATATCATTAAACAAAACATCTGATCACATATTTGTTCAATGAATCAGAAATGTGGATGCCATTTTTCCTTTTTTTTAAATTCCATAGCAAATAGATTAAGTTGTTCTTATATTCTCTTCTGAGGATATAGACTGACATGGACCATACGAGGTTCAATTTCTGATGTTTTAGAAATGGATTAATTAAGCTTCCCCAATTTGACGTCAGATTGATCACCTCACTAGTGAATTTAGCAATGCTTCCTCATATCATAAGTAAGCTAAATAATAGATTGGCCTAAGACAGAAGCTAACAACTTCCTGCTTCAAAAGTAAGCAATAAAACAAACAATTGTTCAAACCTATTCTCACCAAAGAAGTCATTGACCAAATCTATGCAAATTATAGGGAATTTTCAATGTAGAAAATAAAGACTAGTCTAGCACGCAAATTATCCCCTTAATCAAACTAGATATCTTAACAGTGAAGCTTTTGTATGCCTATATAAGAGCGAGGAAACTAAAGCATGCATATCCAAGTATTTGAGCCGCCGAAACACTTCCATGTAAGTGATTTTCTGTTTAATTAAGCACTTGTTAGGATGCATGATTTAATATAGAGATGATATTTTTGAACAGTTTCACAGATTCACAGATTAGAGCTATATCCATTGCATCTAAAGATGATGTATGGTGAGATGCAACACCCTTGCCACCCTCAACACAAGCTCAAGCCTGAGAACAAGGAGACACCATACACATGCTATGGATGCCGTGAGATTGGATTCTTCACAAGGTACACATGCAGTGAGCCATCATGCAACTTCTACCTCCACAAAGATTGTGTATCTCCTCCAGACACCACCACCCACCACTTCTTCCCTGATTGCAACTTTGTCTTCCTCACGTCAGGGAAGCCGGATCGATACTGTGATGCTTGTGGAAGAGACATCAAAGGTTATGTCTATCACTGCTTTACATGTGGTAATGATCTCCATCCTTGCTGTGCTAGCCTCCCCCGTTTCAATGAGGATGATGAGATAACACTGGAGTTAAAGAAGAAGGTCTCATCCAAGTGCAACTTTTGTGACAAGAAGGAGGTGAGGAAAGGAGCAAGGACCTGGTCTTATGTGTCTAAATGCAAGGAGTACAATTTTCATATCTCTTGTGTCAAGGAAATGATGCTCAAGAATTGGGAGAAAGAGTTTCTTAACAATAGCAATGCCAGAGAAAACGGTTTGCAGCTTGAGAGAAAAGTGCCCAGCCTCCAAATCAAGCGAAGAAAGAATTCAAAAGATAAGAAGGGTGCAGGAGGATTTACTAAGTTTATGAAGATGATGAAACTAGCAATCAGCTTCATCGTGGCTGCAGTCGTAGGAGATCCCACAACCATGTTCGCAAGCATCATCACATCTCTTATTACTCAATGATATTTGTCTATCTCTCTATCTATCTATATGTACAAACTTCTCTTGACTGTAGATACACAAGGTTTTGTATTATTTATTGTTATGTTGCTGGAAAATACTCGACAATTTGCTTGCAGATGAAGTCATGTAAAAATGATCGGTATCATTGTAAATAGATTGTAAAATCATAAGGATTGTATATGTTGTGGAAAAGAAAGATTTTTATGTATATATATGACTTAAACCTGAACATGTGGTATCCACCTATGTATCCATTTATATATATATATACATTCTCAAGCCTGTGGATATACAAATTTTTTGTTGTTTGATTTGTTGTTATGTAATCTGTAGATATTGGACCACTTGCTATCAGATGAAAATCAGGCAAGATAATCAACACCATTTGTTGTATATATCAATACAGTCTACAAGTTGCTAACCAAAGTTCATGATTCTCAAAGTACTTATAATAATGCTTCAAATGAACTCAACATGAAGAGCAATGCTTACTTGTGATCATTCATCTTGCCCTTTCTTTGTCTCTCCTTCATCACTCACTGGCGGCAAGGTCTGCAAGAATTGAACTCAAAAGGCATTACTGATTGAGGCATTTCGTCGAACAAATGAGAGACGCTCGAAACAATTACAAAAAAATAGAGTTCCAGGCTTACTAACAAGATCGGGCTTGTAAATGTTGTGAACTAAGGAAGCGCCGGCGAGGAGAGAGACGACGACCACTGCGCAAGACCACGCCAGTGACGGCGTCCCCGTCGGCGGCCTCCCGCCTCCAAACTTCCTGCTTGTATTCATCCTCCTAATTCGTGAACCAACCCCACTGTCTCATTTATATATATATATATATATATATATGGAAAAACATTCAATTTATAAATTATTTTATTCAATTATACCAAAATTTTCCTTTAAAATACTAATATAATTTGAGAATTAATCTTTAGGCTATTTTGACGGCTGAGATTAAAGGATGGCAGCCCACAAGTTTCAATTGAACCGATAAATTTAACGGCTGAGATTAAAGGATGTAAGCCCTCAAGTTTCAATTGAACCGATAAATCTAACCCATCGTCTTCGCGACTTCTCGAGAGTTTCGCTATAGATTTGCTTCTCCGGCGAGGTGGGGTTTTCCGGCGATCGGAGCGATGGGGAAGAACGAGTTCCTGACGCCAAAGGCAATCGCGAACAGGATCAAGGCGAAAGGGCTGCAGAAGCTCCGGTGGTACTGCCAGATGTGCCAGAAACAGTGCCGGGATGAGAACGGATTCAAGTGCCACTGCATGAGCGAGAGCCACCAGCGCCAGATGCAGGTATTTGGTCAAAACCCTAATCGTGTCATCGATGGTTACTCCGAGGAATTCGAGAACGCGTTTATGGACAATCTCCGGCGATCTCACCGCTTCTCTCGCGTTGCCGCCACCGTTGTCTACAACGAGTACATCGCTGATCGGCACCATATCCACATGAACTCCACCCAATGGGCCACCCTCACGGAGTTCGTCAAGTACCTCGGTCGCATCGGCAAGTGCAAGGTCGAGGACACCCCCAAGGGTTGGTTCATCACCTACATCGATCGCGACTCGGAGACCATCTTCAAAGATCGGTTGAAGAACAAGCGCCTCCGTGCTGAACTCGCCGACGAAGAGAAGCAGGAGCGCGCAATCGCGCTTCAGATTGAGCGTGCCTCATCTTCAAACCCTAACCAGCCGCCTCCACCGCCGCCATCCTCCGATCCTGCCCCTATTGATCCTAATGCGAAGGTCGCCTTCTCCCTCTCCATGCAGACCACCAACAGCGATACCGAACCAAAGCGGCCAAAAATCGCGTTTGATGAGGATCCCGAACCGGAAAAGGCTGAGAAGAAGCGCACCGCCGGTGGAAGCGGAGCGAAAGGCGGCTCCTCCGCGTTGGAAGAGCTGATCAGGGAGGAGGAGAAGGCCAAGGAGAGGAGCAATAGAAAGGACTACTGGCTCTGTGAGGGGATCATAGTTAAGGTGATGAGCAAAACATTAGAGAGCAAAGGGTATTACAAGCAGAAGGGAGTGGTGAAAAGAGTGATTGATAAGTATGTAGGAGAGATTGAGATGCTGGAAAACAAGCATTTGCTTAGGATTGATCAAGAGGAGTTGGAGACTGTAATTCCGCAGATTGGTGGGTTGGTGAGGATTGTCAATGGTGCATACAGAGGATCAAATGCGAGGCTTTTGTCGGTAAACACAGAGAAGTTTTGTGCAAAGGTTCAGATTGAGAAGGGAGCTTATGATGGGAGGGTTCTTCAGGCTGTGGATTATGAGGACATCTGCAAGATTTTATAGTTTGCAGATAACATGGAGAATTAAGAGTCTTTATTTGAAAGGTACTCAAGTTCATACTTTACAGCAATTTTTGGCATAAAAATGATATATTAGTTTTGGTGGTGGCACTGTGATTGTTATCTGGAGTTTATGGTATTTTAATTTTCCATATGTCTCTTGCATGCACTGTCTCTATTTGGATATTGATTCAGATAAAATTTGTTTGGTGATTGAGTTGAACTTGATTCCAGTACAATTATCAATTTTAAGCCCTTAGGTTTGTCATTTGAGAAAACATTCAATATGTTTTTCTCCTATTATGATGTGTTGCCACAGTGTGGTTAGGGAAATTGCCTCTGGCTCGGAATGACTGCAATGGCCAAAACAAGTTATTATGTGTTGAGGATTGTGCTAAACACTTTTATCACGTTGAGTTCGATCGATTGATAGTAGAATTAAATTTGTTCATAAGAACTCTAGAATTGAATTAATAAGTGAAATAAAAGATCTTGGGAGTGATTGGATATGCTTTCAAGCTGTTATCTTTCCTGATTCCTAAGGTGGGAATGGATGGTTAAAGCAAAGAGAATTTGAGAAATTAACTAAGCGCTAAAACTATAGTTAGCTCAATTATCTCTGATTCTTGTCATACCATTTACAACAATCATCCGATACACTACTCTTCTAATTTTCTCTCAAATAAATTGTATATTCTCTGTTTCTCATTCTTTCTAGTTAGAGAACTGCCACTTATCACCTTGGATGAGAAGAACCATTACAGTTACAAGTTGGTGCGAGTTAAAGAGTTGTTGGGATTTGGGAAAACAAGGGCGAGCCAGACTTCAGCTCATTCTATTTGTTTTCAGTGTTCACAACTCTGCACGCAAACGCCAACGACCTTCAGGTCTATTGGTACATGGGTCGCCGATAGAGCTCTCACCGAGTGGTGAGAGTTCGATTCTCGGCTGAGGGCACATTTCTGGGAGTTGTGAATAGTGGTTGTGTACGGATAGTTCCAGCGCCCACGTGAGCGCGGTCCCGTCCCCACTTGTTCCACCGAGGTTTGTGCACGCCCCTGGGGTCTCTAGTGGGTTCGCCCCGCTCTTCTTCCTCAAAAAAACTCTGCACGCAAACAATCTTCTCTCAGAATAATTTATTGCATGAATATGGAATTTGCTGGCTTTTTTTACTTATAGAACTGTTTTCTTATAGGTTTTAAGAAGCCCTTTCTCTTTCCATTATCATTGGATTGAGGTTTTTTTTTTCCTCTATAAAACATGATCAGGTATTCTGTTTAACAAAGTTAGTTCTGTTACTTATGCTGTATTATTACCTTGAGCTATGAGAATATGCTATCATTCATTAACAAGTTTTAGTTCTTTTAGGTTGATATCTCCCGCATGTGGATCCAAGAAACATGGGAAGCAATCGAAGAGAATTTGATTAGAGTTGGCCATGAGTTAAGTTCCAGAATGCAATGCTACGCTTGAATTACTCCAACTGATGCCTGTAAGCTTGCCTCTTTGTACTTCATCATGTAAATGTCCGGTCACTGCCTTATTTGAGAAGCTTTTGCCATTGCATATGGACTCAGTTGAAGATGTTTATTCACTCAACCAACAAGCAAAAAATCCGAGAAGATGACCTTTTATTTTAATAAATGCAATGCAACATTGATGCTGAACAGCAATGTAGCCGCAACACAAGTTTGTGCTCTTTAAATCCAATCAAAACACAAAACTAAAGCAGATTTCACTTTCCCACCATATATTTTAGTTTGACATTCTGCAGAATACAAGCATTAGTTCTTTAAAACTTTAACAAGTGGGATGTTGCTTCATCAAATTATACTCAAACTGGTTTGTTCACTATTCTTTAAATGCTGGGAATCAAAACAATTCGAATTTAGCTCTCCATGAGAACCCAGAACACTAACGGGACCAACAACTTTAAAATTATAAATCCAAAAGTACAGACACTCGTAAGAAATTGAAGGGCATTGCATGCAATAAGCAAAAGAACATCAAGTCTTCCAAATGTTGCAATACAAATATAGGCCAGTCCTCAACTAATCACCAAATCACTTCTACAATCTTCGGACATGATTTTCATCACTTCTTTTTCTCAGACACTCCAGCAGATCTGTGATAATGATACAAACACATTAGATAGTCGCTGATAAGTAAATTAAATGGACACAGGCAAATCAAAGAATAATGTCTCATTAGGCCACTGTTTGCAGGATGATGGGCAACAAGTATCAGCAGCTCATTGTTAGATTTTAATCATAAGAGGAAAACAGGTATTTGGAATTTCAACTTCAACAAACAACCGCTACATTTGGAGGTAGAAGTGCAGAAAAAAAGAGGCCAAAAAATAACCTCATCTTCCTAAGAACATTAGCCATCTCCTCACGCTTCTTCTTAGCCCTTTTATGTGTACCCAGCTTTCTCTTAGCAACCTTAAGAGCTCGCTTGTCCTTTCCAACCTTAAGGAGCTCAGTTATTCTCTTTTCATAGGGAGCAAATCCAGCAACCTCCCTGATCAAGTTCTTGACGAATTGAACTCTCTTGCTCGTTTTCTAATTAAGTACGAGTGTACACAAACCAAGAGAGTATTTAGGTTTGCGAATTATAAACAAGGTTTAAGAAATTTAAAGACAACCATTACAGGTATGCAAGTTTTGGTTAATTTCTAGATAAAAACAAGTACCTACTAGGGGAAAAGAAAAAGAAAAATAAAAAAAAGAAAAGGAGACCTCAAATTGTTGACAGAGTAAAGAATTTGAAACAGTTTCACCAATCACAGGCCATGCATAACCAAATCAAGCAATTATTCGACAGACACCATTTGAGTGTCAAAAGAATCCCGAAACATATGTAATACACAGACAGTGTCGAAAACACTGTATTTACATATTGATTTCTAATGAAATACAAACAAGTTCTTATCTAACCTTTAACACTAAGCACCAGGAAATCTAGGCATGTAAATACATTCTATGTGCTCCATTTTACACATTGTCCTATGCATTGAATAGGTTAATGATCCACAAATGATCTAAGAACTACTCAACTTCAGCAGAAAGGTAGTCCATCACCATAACCTTCCATTAAAATACCAATCAGAGTTGTCAACTGAAATGACAAGAAAAACACAAATGATATTCACAGTGAAAAAGTTTTCAGTACCAATAGGACATAATCCTTGAAGATCAATTACACATCAAACAGAAAGGCAATAGGGAGAAGAGCTAAAAGTTTTTTTCTCGTAATTCTTTTAAAACAAAAAAAATTTTGGCCAATTATAAATTATAACAGAGCTATCATATGAAATAAAGCATTGATCATTTAAATCTAAAGCAACGATAGAAAATACGAAGATGTGTATGCATATGATCAACTGAACCAAATCATTTCCGCATCTTTTGGATCTAAATATGAGGGGGAAAAATTCCATCTTTAGACGATTTCCACAACAGATCAGTTCATAAACACATTGGAAAAGAAATTGAAATCAAGCAAAACCATTTAAGATTAACGATCAAAGAGTGGTTAAAAATAAGAAAAGCTCACCCCTTTGCGGCTAGAAGGGCGAGGAGGCAACTCCCTCTTAGTGACGATGTGGCCTTTGTTCATCCCCACGAAAAGCCCACTGTTCGGCTGCGGGGGCGCCATCGTCGCACCCAAATCTCTTCTCACCTACAAACACAGACGCAAGATGAATGATCTAGGGTTTCGGTAAGAAGGCATGAAGCCAGACGCTGGAGAAGTCGAGAAGTGAATGCTCACCTGCAGAGAAACCCTAGCGCCCCAGATCGAGTGGAAGGAAACCCTAACGGCGGGCGGGATGATTCGTTATAAATTGTTTCTTTTTTGCGCATATACCCCTGTAACGTTTTTTTACTCCAAAGTCCTATGAATTCTAAATTTTATAATTATATCCCATGTGGTTTAGAGATGCATAAAAATGGGTCACATCTTATTAAAAAGTAAATACTACCATTCTTGTTTAATTTTGCAGTGTCACACTTGAAAATGTTCGGGCAAGGCTGGCGCTGATCACAAATAGAGTTTTTGATGTGGTTATTTATTTATATTTACTTTATTGGTGTGTGTGTGTGTGCGCGCGCGCGCGCGCGTGTCTTTTTCCAGAAATGACTAATGAGGGTTGAGGAGCGAAGTATAAAATATAAATTAATAAATTTTAAAAAATATGGTACATATGAATTGATCAATAGCTGGGCCATTCATCCAACATGAACTAATCGGATTTGGCCCATTATTGGAGTATCATACACCAAGTGAGTGAACCACTGAGTATGGCTTTACTTTTACCAACCAGCTGAGTTACCAACATGTTTGCCCAGTTCAAATTAGTTATTACTAAATCTTTTGATGCTGTTTGCATTCTAAACCTGATTGCACCGGGTAAATAACCAAAAATAGTAATGGTGGTATTTGCACAAAATAAATTTACCACAGGAAAACTAACAAGAATTAACTTCTGCTTGAAATCAACAAAACATCAACAAGTTTCTAAGTATCTTGACAGTTTTTAAAAGAAAAACGAAAGAAATTCTAACACAATAGTTGTTTACAAAACTCGCCTAGATGGCGGTCTGTCATAGAATTAATAACGGATGAAGAATGTTACGTTCATGAGTCTGAGGAACCACCTAATCTGATGAAGAATGTTGTGTTCATTAGTTCTACATAACCAACTAATTAAAAAAACCGAAAGTAGTGATATTGCATATGACAAATCAAGGTACCTGTCACAGAATGCTTGCATTCACCAATACCCAAGTGAAAAAGAAAAACCTCATCAAATGAGATTAAAAGGATGGTTTAGGGCAAAGCCTGAATCTTTTGCACCACATCTTGGACAACTTGGTCCATGTCAAGATTCTTCATTCGAGTGAAAGGTCGCTGCATATCCTGCCCGGCAAAAAACAAGCAGGTGAACTTAGTTTCTTGTTATTATTCAGACAATTTATTTTGGTAGGTGTGGGTGTGGGGACAGGTATACGTGAGAGTGCCTGAACAAGGAGATGATGCAGACAATCCTAAAATTATCTACTTCCTCACAGATAGTTCAGGGAACCACAGAAGGAGCATGTTCCACACCATAAATTGCAATCTAACTTGTACCTCCGTTTCAACCCAGTACATAAAACTACACTTCATTTGCTACAATGAAATAAATTTTAATTCTAAAATATTACAGCAACTGCACCTAAAAGCTTTTGGTTGTTTGAGATTACAACAAGCATATATATATAAAAAATAAGACATCGAACAATGGAAGTCCTAAAGGATTAAACGATTCATGTGGCAGCAGGAATAACATGAAATTGTTAAACCAGTTATACCCAAGGCCTTCAGCCATTTAAGAAATAGGTAATTTAAAAGTTCTGACATGGGGGGCATTTAATCCTGATTGCCATCTGATACATCAATTCTAAATAATAAATATAGTATCGCCATGATGAAATAGAGCTATACCAGAAGTGAGAGGAAAATCTGATTGGCATTACGTATCTCAAAGCATCCCCGGCGTGGCTGAAATCATAAGATTCATCAAATTTAATAACCAAAAAGAATCAAAAAGAGGAGAGAAGAAGTGCCCTGATTCTTGCACAGACGTGATGCATTAAGCAAAAATAAAGCACCTTAACACAATAACAGTCATAATTATATAAGGTTATCAATGCCAGACAGAACACATTAAAAGGCGGTGTGCCTTGCGTCTGCCCTGAGTGACAAATTAACACATTGTATCAGCAATCTCAGCTCTTTTTCTTATCATAATTTGCCCCTAACTCACAAGACACAATAAGCCTTGCAGGACACAGAAGAACATTGAACACTGCAAATAAATAGCTGATTGAATTATGTTTCCCTCATGAAGGATCATTGTGTTTGAGCATATCATAAAAAAGTAACAGCCACCCTCTAGCGGGCTATTATCAAATAATCAGCATAGCAAAATCAGACAAACATCAACTTGCCAAACTATCACAAGGATGTGCAAGAAACTCTGGTGGAAGAAGACACCACATTTGACTTGCTAGAGACAGAATACTTAGCCATATTTTTACAGCTACTCAGGGAAACCCCTACAGTGTCTTATGGAACTTGCAACATATATGAAGGGATTTCAAATGACGTTCCTCCACAAAATACCTATTCTACTAAGAATCCATGCGGTAATTATGGAGTAGAAAAAGATTCAAGAAGAAGCATTCTGGAGCCTTACGTGAACAAGATTAAGAGGTTGTATTCATCCAATCCAACTGCAAAATAAAAAATTGGAGTCACCTCAGTGACCTCATAATCACATAATCCTCTTATATACACAAGCGACTACTGATTCAGTGATTTGGTTACTTGTAGTCTTAGTAAAAGCCTAACAAAATAAACCAGGTTCAGAACCCAACATTATGAGTCATGCAAGTGAGATGCTTACAAACTGTGAGACTCTGAAAAATTTCTAACCTACAAGTTTGACCGTCTGACCTTCATTGTGCTTCAAGCTGACATGCTGATTGGAAGGTTACTACAAATCACAAGTTCTTCCAGATACCTTAACAGACCAACAACACAAAGCAGTGTCAAGTGTCCAGCAAAGTTTACATACACATAGGAGCATTAGGTGGAATTTGTGAACTACACTTGCTTCTTGATAGATGATAGATGTGTGGGACAGAGGGCTCCTGGCACCTGCTGCCCGCCCTTACTCCACTTTGATAACCGTGTCAATTAGTGTGATGAAACAGAACAAACGAATTATCCTTAAATATATAAGTTACCATCAAAATATCCATATTTACAGCATGAAACGTCCACCCATATACTCGGGCAGGCAATGAGTTATCAGTGACAAGGTAACAAAGTATAGCAGCAAAAATGAAGAATAATAAAGCACAAATGTAATGTACCTTATCTACCATAGCAGACAGAAAGAAAGCATTGTGCACCCAATTAGTGTGGAAAGAAGTGGGTGTGATAAAACAGAACCAACAGTTTATCCCTTAAATACTTACGTTAAGGGAAACATCCACGCATTACAATAAGGAAGCAAACATTTATCACTCACAATATATATAGCAGGAAAAACAATCAAGAAGAAAGCTTGATTCCCCGGAGCAAATTCGTCCAACAAAAGAACAGTACCTTAACTGGATTTATCTCAACTGTAATGCCAGGGACGCTCTTTTCCAGACCATCCTTCACATGCAAAGCCCTCGTCTTGAATGAATTGCATTGCTTGCTGAAATGAAAACAAATAATAATAATTCTCGTGAACAGAACGCAAGATTCTTGAAACCCGTACACTATTTACGAGAACAAATGCATTCACAAAATGCCTCCGAACACTAAACAATCAAGAAATCAGTACTTCAACGTAGGGCATCAAAGAATCACAAATCCAAAGTTCAAGAAACTCACCAAGCTTCGATCACGACCTTCTGGGAGACGGAGGACTCGTGAGCATGCTCTGTGGCATCATCAGAGGACTTTACCTCCTCCTTCACAGCCTCCATCGCTTTGGACTTCTCCTGTCCACCATCAGAGACTTTGGCCTTCCCCTTCCTAGCAGCAGTCTTGGGCTTCTTAGCCGGCTCCTGTGCTGCGCTCTCCGACTCGGCTTGACGCTTGGCAGCAGCGGCGGCGAAGCTCCTCGTAACCCTTCTCGAGGTCGCCGGCAACGGAGACGGCGATGGCGCCGGATTGTTCGGTTTCTTCTTGGGCGCCATGAACGAAACCCTTGAGTGCTCTCTCTCTCTCTCTCTCTCTCTCTCTCTAACTGATCTTTAGGGACTATTTCCCGCCAATTTCACTCTTGGTGGTGAATATAAGTAACCTTTCACCTGTTTCACCTGAGAAGACCAGCTTTGTACGGCCGTGGGTGAATTTAAATTACCTAGCGGTGAGAATAAGAGCGTGGTATGCACTGCTTTGAGGTGGACGTAAGGAACTTTTGACCGAGCGTGCTTAATGACTTTCACTTGTTTCATGACTTTTGGGCTAATTACTTGCTTACCGTTTGATGATTTTGATTAGTATTTCATTAGGTTGAAGAGGTTGTTTCTTTAAATATATATCAGTCCAAACAATAATAATAATAATAATAATAATAATAATAACAACAATGAGGGCATCTTTCGTCTTTTTAGTTTTCTGTTTGTTCTTTTACTCCATTTGGTTTTTTTATTCTTCTTCACCACTAGGGAGAAAAAAAAAAAAACAACAATGAGGGATGGGATAAAGCAATACAAAATAATACATATACTTTATTTTTCAAAAATAAATAGTGTTCTTATGCAAAGACAATAGAAACCCTTCATGATATATAAACATTTCCATACTGTAACATCATCGGGTGGAAAATTTAGGATTTGATTTTTATTCAAATTCTAAAAAAAAACAGTGTATGATTCAGTGGGTGGCTCGTGCATATTGTAAAGAAAAAAAAACTAAAATCCTCAATTTTTATAATTCAATTTTATTTTATATTCCCTCCATTCTTAATTATAAACTATTTAAAAATTTTGCACAAAAATAATATTAATTTTTTAAAAATTTAGAATAAAAACGAATTAAATAACCAAACTTTTCATTTATTAGAATCGTATTTTTTAAAAAAAAAAATTATTAGAGTCATGCATTTTTTTCAGACTATAAATATATGGCTTTTTTCACTTTTTAAAAATTTAAAAATTTTATTATTATTTATTTTTTTATTTGTAGTTATTGCCCATGTTTTATAAAGTAATGATCTGATGTATATCTTGATTAACAGATTAGATGTAATCAAGCATGAGATGATTCATAATATTAAGAGTGATTCTTTTGCTGGTCGAGCCTATGATTTATTTATATATACATATATGAATACAATTGTTATATTTGATAAACTGATAAACTGGAAGAAGAATGGAACAAAATAGAATAAATGGTTTTGTTTAGACAGGGCACGACCTCTCTCTCCCCGTGTGTGTGTGTATATGTGATCAAAATATTAAAATGGTGCTTCTATTTTGTGTTTTTTGTTTTTTTAGTCCCATATAAAATCCGTATTTTTTTGTCCTCATTTGTATATTTCTGTCATTTTAGTTCATCTAATTAATGGATCTGCCTTTTTGGTCATTCCAATCAATGAAGTTGAGGAATAAAAAAAAATGAAAATGTGCAAATACGAAAACCAAAATAACGGATTTTATATTAGAAAGTTTAAAAAGGTGAAAAATTTAAAATAGAGAGGTGATTTCGTTATTTACACCTATATATATATATATATATATATAAAGTAAATGATTTATATGAACACCTGCCCAAAAAAAAATAAATTAAAAAATGAGAGTAATTAAGCAGTGGCGGCGAAGGGACGGCAGCAGAAGCTGCTTTTCACGGCGAACCATGCTGTCTTTTCTTTCTGTCGCACGGACATCGATCATACCCAACGTTAAATCTCTTCAATCAATTCTTTTTTCAAACCATCTGTTTTTTTTTTTTTTTAAAGAATCTTGTGTTAGTAGTTAAATGCGTCATTCTCCATGTTCAGTCACTCGTTATATATGTAAAATTAATTTTGCTTTTTGTCTTTTAATCTGTTTTTAATTTTGCAACAAGCAACCATTTGATCTACAGGTATTAAATCTTCGGTGTACATTGTTCATCCCACTGAGAAAATAAGTTCAAATCCCAATTTATACAAGTAAAAAATACTATATTTGTTTCTTTTTAGTTGTCACATTTAACTTATTTACACTGATTAAGAAAAATTAGTTAAAATTAATTGATTATCTATATTTTATATAAAATCCATTACTTTCCAAAACTACCCCTATTTAAAACACTATTAGCAGAGAATATAATTTAAGCCTTTTAAGGATTAGTTGATTTTAATTAATTGAAAATTATACAAGTACATTAAATGAAAAGGTAAATTTGGAACGGAGGGAGTATAAATTTGTCATTGTATGCCCTTCTCTCATACATAATTTGTTCATATTTATAAAAAAAATAATAATTAATATATATATTGCCTATATTGGCTTGAGATTTATTTGAGAAGAAAATTTTTTGCCAACAATGTTATTAGTTTTAAGAACCAAATAAATCCTAGTTATGAAAAAAAAAAGATTTATATATTGTTATTATTACCAAATTATAAATTGATCATTCCATAACAAAATATTTGGTATTTCATTCATTTTTTTTACTTATAGGTTGAGTTTTAGTCCTACTCATAGCTTATTTATAATTCCCAAAAAACTTAAAAAATTCAAATATTCTAGTTTGATTTAGTATTGTAGATGATAAACAGGGTTTCATTAGAAATAATTTTAGATTACTGTGTTCCTTAAAAGTCAATTTAAAGAGGTGCAATTTTTAACACAGTAATGATTTTATCCCATAATTTTATTTTATATCAATACTCCCCCAATAATGAAATATGAGTGGTTTAAAAAAAATATTCCAAAATAGTTAGTATTGTTTTAAAATATCAAAATAATATTTATTTGTTTTTTTTTCAATTTTACCCATCTTCAATTTCTTAAGTTATATAAATGAAAAAGTAACATTTATATTCTTAAGAAAAATATATGGTTCCAAAAGAGGGATATTTTAGAAAAATTTAATCCTATTATTAATTTTTGTGTAATAGCCTTAAATGACATGTATTTTGAAATAGAGAGAGTAATTCTCAAAAAAAATTAAAGAAATTCTTCCAATTTGATTTAGTATTGCATATGATAAACATGTTTTCACTATAAAATAATTTTAGATGACTGTGTTCCTAAAACTCAATCTAAAAAAAATACAATTTTTAATGCAATAATGATGTTATCCCATTATTTATTTATTTTTTAAAATAACCACTCTATTTTGAAATATGAGTTATTTTAACAAACAAAAAAATATATTTCAAAATAGTTGTCATTATATAATATTAAGGTTATATTTGTTTTTTTTATTTTACTTATTTTTATTTTTTTAAGTTATATAAATAAAGAGAATAATATTTATACTGGCCAAAAAATATATAGTTTCAAAAGAGTAATAGTTTAGTAATTTGGTTGATTTTTTATGTTAAATTTTATAAAACTTAATATTATTCTTGATTCTTGTGCAACATCATTAGATCATTTTATATTTTGGAACGGAGAAAGTACAATACATTGGAAGTTTAGATCATTATATATTTTGGAATGGAGTAAATATTAACAAAAGTGTGTGCACTAGCCGAAAATTGAATATCTAATCCGTGTTTTTCACACATTGATGTACAATTTAGGTTGTAAATTCAAACATGTACTCCCTCCGTTCTTTTTTATTTTTGGTTAAATGTACATATTTTATACTTATTAAAAAATTAGTTGAAGTTGGTTGATAATCTAATTTTTTTACAAAATTTTATTGTTTTTCAAAATTACCCCTATTTAAAACTCCACTAATTGGAATATATGATTTAATATTTAGTTAATTATGATTTATTGAAAATTAAATGATAAATTTTTAAAAAGTTTATTTAATATTGTATAAAATTTTTAATATGATAAATAAAAAGATAAAGAAAAACTTCAAAACAAGTAAAAAAAAAAAAAGAAAGAAAAGAGTAATTGGAGACTTTGACTAGTACCATATTCAGTTGTCATACTAGTCCCAATAAAATTGCTTTGGGATTTGAAGGCCCTTAGTTTTTAAATTATCCCTAGATTGGCTGGTGAGTAGTAAATAGTAAATACGGCCATATAAAAAAAAATTACCCCTTAGTGTTTGAAAGAAAGAAAAATGAATGGCTATTAATGCGCCTTTCATCTCCCTCTTATTAGTTTTCCAGAAAACTGATAAACGAGTTTTATTGGGTAAATATATATAGCTCAATAAGTTAATTTTGTCCAAATCACCTCATGAAATATTAACATTAGTTCATGAAGTGTTAGTATCTCTACCAACGACGTCATATAAGATAAAAACAATGCATAAATATGGTAAAATATTAATTACACATTTTGAACACCTTAATTTGATTTGTCTACATGTATCGTAAATATATATATATATATATATATATATTAAGCCTTTTTTATATCTCCTCTCTTACAATTTATATATATATATATATATATATATATATATATATATATATATATATATATATATATATATTAAGCCTTTTTTATATCTCCTCTCTTACAATTTTTTTTTTATTTTTTTATATTTTCAATTTAAAAAAAAATATTATTTTATTTTTCAAATTTTATTAGGTATCTCTTATTTAGGGAGGAGTATAAGTTGAGTAATCGGGCCCATCAGGCCTAACCGCTGGACTTGGGTCGATTAATGGCTAACTCGTAACCGGTCCAATCTAGAAGGCTAGCCTACCAAGATGGTTGACCGAGTGGGTTACATGTCAACTTAAGTTGAACTAACCTTGGTCTGCCCCAGGGCTTCTCACAAATCACCATCAAAGTCCCAATAAATATTATCAATATTACATCAATTAATAAAATAAAAGTAATTCTTCTTAACATAATTTTTATAAATATAAAATTGATTTGAGCCCTTTTATAATAACCAGGCGGGAAGTATTTGTTTTAATAACCACAACAACATCCAAGTTTTTTGGGGAGCCCTCCTATCTTTATGGAACTCATTTCAAGCAGATAAAAATAAAAAATATAGAGATACGGCTATCCAAAATTATTATAGAGTTTTATATTTTTCTCTTAATTAGATGTTAATCACCCGTAGTTCATGAGTTCATCTATATTTATAACAGATATTCAAATATATAGAACACATTCATTTGATTTTTTTTTGTTTATAAAAATAAATAAATCACGGCTTTATTGAAAAAAAATACATCGAACACATACATTCATTAGATTGTTACATGTCCCTGGTATTACTCACAAATGAATTAGTTTTATTCATCACAAATGAACTGCCTGAAATGGACATTAGAGCACCATAATATCACATTTAATGAGCGTATAATCCCATTAATCCCATCAGTACAAGCTTTACTACTCCAACAAATAACGAACAACAATAATAGGTTCATCAGTCACTATAAATTCATCATTAAACAAACACCCCACTTTTTAATTAATTCTTGGTCCCAATTCTAAACCAGCACAGCCTGCCATGCTCAATGCATTAATTAATATTGTTTTAGTACCCATTCCGGTCCTTTTTATTTGTTCAATTTTATTTATTTTTAATTTTTTCTGTATATATCATTTTAAAAAATATATAAAATAATAAATATTTTTTTTTTTTTTCAACTTTTCCATATAGTAATATTTTTTGGAAAACTAATTAATTGAATTTAAAAAAAAAATTAACGAAATAAGTTTTGGTTATAATATATTTTTTTAATTTAAAATTACAACTAATTTTAATTAATTATTTTTTAATTAAAGTGAATTAATCAAGGTAAACAACTAAATAGAACCGAAAGAAATCATATAGACAAAACACTACACACACCTCATATTTACCATTTGAACATTAAAAAAAAGTTCAGCATTTAATATTTTATATAATAGTTAAATACTTTACATGTTCGGCCATGTCACAATTGTCATTAATTGACTTAGTTTATATCAAATTTGCTTGTAACTCTACAAAAAGAGCATATGTAAATTTTATTTTATTTTTTTGTGAAAATGATGGTAAAAAACAGGATAGTAATAATTAGTTAGGAGTATAAATTAAGAAGGGGGTTGTCAAAGTAAAATTACCAAGTGGTGACGTGGCCGATGATTATGGTTTTAGTTGGGTTGGGCCGCCTACTCCCAACTAAAAAGCATAACTACGACCCGTCAGCGCGGGGCCCATCCGACTGCTCATTATCTCATGGCTCTTGGTTGGAACTGTAACTCTTATTAAATGAGCTCAAATAAATACACACCTCTTCTTCTCTCTTGCTTCTCCTCTTCTTCGATCTTCTCTCTTTGATCTAGGGTTTGGAGAAGCCTTCGTCTTTCTAGGCCAAGATGAAAGTCTCTGTGGTTTCACGTAGTGGGAGAGAAATCATCAGGGGTGGGATTGAGATCAATGACCAGGTTTCTTCATTCTCTGTTTTTGGTTTTTGGCATAGATCTGGTATTTGGTTGTTGGTTTCTTATTTTACTTTGTTTTGGTTGTTTTGTTCTTATGTAGGCTACCGTGAGTGACCTCCAGAATGCGATTCACAAGCGAAGTAAGTGTTTCTTTGATGTTTTGTGGTTTTTAATAGGGTTGGGATTTGCTGATTAATTCATTCGTTGTTTTCCCGTGTGAAGTGTTTCTGATTTTTGGGTTTTAATTATGTTGTGTTTGTTTTGGTGGTGAATTTCATGGTGGTTACTCATATTTGCTGGTATTTTGATTTTCAGTTTTTCTTTTGAAATCAATTATTGTGAAATTATCAGACTTTCTGTCCCAATTCAAACTTGGCCGAGTAGATATGTTCATTAGTATGCTGCTCTGCTTTAGATGTAAGTGTCTGAATTTCAGTGACTTGAGCCTGTGTAGCCGCTGTACATTGAATAGGACTGGGCTTTGTGAATTTATTTTATTCGCATTGGTTGAACTGCGAATCACTCAAGTCAAACATTGAAATTGATGCTTGAACAAAACTCTTGGAAATGTTTATGGTTTTGTGCTTTTATAAACATTGATAACATAGCCACCTATTGAAAAAGGAGATATTGCGTGAAGTATCTCAGTGTTTGAAATAGATGCTAGGCAAATATATCAGTAAAAGGGACCCTTTTATTATTGGAGTTATTGTTATTATATTTAAAAAGAGCACAGATTCACCTGCATCCCCCGAAGGGGAATATGAAAATTTTGTGGTTGCTGAACAACCTGTCTACTTTGTGGTGGGGCAAAAGTCAAAAGTTTGTTGTTACTCAAGGGATATGTTTTATCGACATCTCGGAAGATTTTATCTACTTTCAATGTCATATGTCTAACAACATAAATCCTTTATCTGCATGATAATCCATCATTTTTCTAATAGTGGATCTTTCTTGACACTCCATTCTTTAAATAAATCAGGATGCTAGACAAGGTTTATCAGCAAGTTTTACCCTTTCACTAAGGTTTTAAAGTTTTGGTACTTTCTGCAAAATTTAACTTCTTGACAGTGTTTCCAGTTTTCTGTATATGAGAAGCAACAGGCCAAGTGTTCCCATCTATTGGTCTAACTAACCTGAAATTGCGCTGATTCTGATAATGCCGTGCTTTATGTTTATGCAGATTGCAGTAGTTTGGTAATTAGTTAATAAATTAATTTTTAATGCATCTATAGCCTATTCTGATTTCTCTGCCTATTGAACTTGGATTCAATATTATACTCTTAGATATTGTTGGTATATTTTCAATACTTCAGACATTAGCATTTAGAAAGATAAGGACAGAGACTGCTCATGCGAAAACAATGATATATGGATAGATATGATGAGTTGGATCAGCACATAATTATTAAATAGGCTCTACTGCATGATAATCCCATGGACATGTTGGTCCTTAGTCAAATTTCTGAACTCTTTTTTCCAGATTGATGTCATTGAGCATGTCTCCATGTTGTTCATGTTTGCTTGGTTTGCCCTCATTGTTTGAGATTTGGAGCAACTCAGTTTATTCAGTTTAACTCAACCTGATATGAATTTGGCATCTAAATGAAAAGTTTGCTTGCATTCTTGTTGGTTGAGCTTTCAGGATCAACTGTTTGAAGGGCTCTTTTCATGCTACTTTTTCCAAAATATTGATCCGTCTTGTTGACCAATGCTTTTGTTTTCTACTGTTTTTTTCTTCAATTGGCTGTTTGTATCTGAACAGTTTTCCTCATATTCCAGACAAGAAGTATTATCCTTCTAGACAGCGTCTTACCCTCCCTGTGCAACCTGGAACTCAGGGAAGGCCGGTTGTCCTTGATCCAAAGAAAAGTCTTAAAGATTATTTTGATGGGAACACGAATAATGTGACTGTGATGTTCAAGGATTTGGGCCCACAAGTTTTGTACAGTACGCTTTTCTTTTGGGAGTATTTGGGTCCTTTAGTTATCTACCCCATCTTTTATTACTTTCCGGTGTACAAATATTTTGGTTATGAGGGTGAGCGTGTCATTCACCCAGTCCAGACTTACGCCTTGTACTACTGGTGCTTCCATTACTTCAAAAGAATCATGGAGACATTCTTTGTTCACAGATTCAGCCATGCAACCTCACCTTTGTCGAATGTCTTCAGAAACTGTGCCTATTACTGGACATTTGGCACCTATATTGCATACTATGTGAACCATCCACTTTACACTCCTGTCAGTGATTTGCAAATGAAGATAGGTTTTGGCTTTGGTATAATTTGCCAGGTTTCAAACTTCTATTGCCATCTGATATTGAGGAGCCTAAGAAGCCCAAGTGGCAATGGTGGATACCAAATTCCGAGTGGGTTTTTGTTCAACATTGTGACATGTGCAAACTACACGACGGAGATCTATCAGTGGGTTGGTTTCAACATTGCTACACAGACGGTGGCTGGCTATGTTTTCCTTGTGGCGGCTACTTTCATTATGACCAACTGGGCCATAGCAAAGCACCGACGTTTGAAGAAGGTAAGATCTCTTAGTTCCATATCTTAGTGTGTGCTTGGGCCATCTGTCTCTTTAGTCATCACAATCCCTCAACTTTTGCTTTTGCTTTTGCTTTCATGTAAAATCTCACCTAATAGGACTTTCTTCTAATTCATCTGTATCTTGCAGTTATTTGACGGAAAAGATGGACGCCCCAGGTACCCGAGACGGTGGGTGATACTCCCCCCATTCTTCTGAAAACAAACACCACCGTATTGAAAACATATAAGACTTCTTATCTATGTTATGTTTAGAATCATTCCGGCCATGTTGTTTGGAAGTAACTTATTTGAACAATCGAATTGTCATGTGAACATGTCCTTCGGAATACTTAATGCAGATTCGATTCCGCAAATTATAGTTCAAGTTTTCACACCTTTTTTCTGTTTTGTGTAAGGAAAACATGATTGAGTTTTTTTTTTTGCTTTAGACTCATCAGCCACATAATCATCTTCGCATCTGAATCAAGTTATTATTAATGTTATTATTATTTATCTTACTTAAGTGAAGAGTACAATGAAGAGAATATTTTTGATTCTTCATGATTGAGAACATGCTTTGGATCTAAGGTTTTGAAGACCTGTCTACTATACTACAACATGAACAGGCTGATCTGCAGTCTGATTGACATTTCTTTTGCTATTTAATGCCAAAATTAATAATCTCAATGTGCTTGGTTTGTTTTCTTGTAAAAATGAAAAGCCATTGGTGAAAACTAAGTCTGATGAGTGTCTTTCTAAAAGTTATTGTTTCATAGCAAATGGCAAATGGTCAAAAGAGTGGGTGCCGTTTTTCCTACATGGACCTGCAAACCGGTTACATCCAAGTCCTGCAAACTGGTTCAAAAGACCCTGCACGAGTGACCAACCTGACCACTCCTTCCAGACATACACCTTTCCAAGAGCAGCAAACAGCTACTGAATATACTTTTTTTTGGTTTTTGTTATTTTGACAATATAACTGCATAGATGTTTGGAAACAAAATTATGTTCATATTGATGTAAAATGTAAATAATAAGATCAAAACTATATATATATATATGTATGTACATTAATTTGAGAGACTAAAGTAAAATATAGAGTTATATATCTTGGAATTTTAAGGTTGCACATTTTGAGTTTGATTCCAATGGATTAATATTTTGGGTATGATATGAGAAGTGTGGAACTTAAGAATTTCTTATTCATAGGGCCCCAATACTAAAGCAATACAGAATATTAAAAGGCAGAATTAAAGTAGTCTCATGTCCACAATATATACGAATTAAAATACCGGAACATGAGATCTACTGTACTGTCTAATGATATCAGTGTTTTAGAGTAATAGATTTGTTGTAGTCTTAAAGATGCACAAGACTTCAAAAATGATGAAACTTCACTTTGCACCAAGAGTAAAAGAAACAAAAGGACAAAATAAATAGAAAAGAGAACTAAATATCTTCATTACTTGAAATGATTAAGAACTGTATACTAGAGTAGAACTAAATCTTGGTTTTTGGCATCATCTCTACACCAACAAACATAACACTCAAAACACTCTAAAACAAAAACACAAACCAAATTAAGAAGCAAAAGAAAAAAAAAACAAGTAGTGATACCATGCAACTAATTAATTATCAAGTGAAAGCTAAGCATTGAAATTTGTTCAACCAAAGGTGATGTGTGCTCTGGCCTTCTTCCTCCTTGGTTCAATGTTAACAAGCTCTTGAATGAAGAACACTTTGATTTGATGGTGAGGAAGAACTCTCCTTGGTTTTCTCTTAGCTCTAAGAGTGGTTGGGGGTTTCTTGGGAGGTGGTGGGCACTTGAGAGTTGTTGGGATTTTATGTCTTGGAGAAGTTGGAGTTTGGTAGCCAGCTTCATCATGATCTTCTTCATGCTTGTCTTCTTGTTTTACTTGGAGAGATATAAAAGAAGATGAAGATGAAGATGAAGATGTTGATGAACAAGCAGTATAGTAACTCACTCTTTGTTTCTTTTCCTCACTCTCTTCTTCATCTTCTTGCTTCTTATCCATCTCTGAAGATTCCATTGTGGTAATTGAAGAGAACTCAATGGAGAACTTGAGTAATTCCGAGTACATGAGTGAGAGAGAGAGAGAGTGTGTGTGTGTGTGTGTGTGAGTGTGTTTGAAAGGATGTATGAATGAGTACAAGTGAGTTGTTATATTAAAGCACAAAAGAAAGATAATTAGAGAAGAAAGGTTAGTTATAAGAGAAGGAAAAGACATATGGGAACAAAGTCCTATACATCCAAGAAGAAACATGACACGTTAAAGACATGATGGTATCTCAACTCTTGGCCTCTTTCTCACCCATTCCTCTCATGATTTTGCCACCATTCTGACCATCATCATCCTTCATGTCCAGCAATCATCCTCTTTTGCATTTCAAAACATATCCATGTATGCATGCTTAATCATGCATCCCATTTCTTAAAACACAAGCACACAACACACAACACACACACACACACACACCACATTTAAAGGTTCCTTGGTGGTGGGCCTATGCATTTGTCATTCTTTAAGACATAATAATAGTTTTAGTATTCCTCTTGACTTCCAACTTTAAAGCCTCACTATTAATGTAGATATGTATCTACACACACACACAAATAATATAGTGTCCAAGTCCAAGTCCAATGGAAATTCAATACATTAATACAGAAATATGATTAAATCATAAGAAATTAATCAAATGGCAGGAAAAGTTAATCATATGAACATGCAGTGCACTGGAGAGAACCATAGATGGTACAAAGCTTATGACACAAGACCCATATGAACAGCTAGAGAAGCACTATTCATGCATTGCCAATTTGGGTAGAGGACCACAAATACAAGGACCACATCTGAGAAACACTTGATTCAGTCACCAATTCATCAAGCCAGGTCTGGTCCTGGTTACGTCAGACCAAGGCAATCACAATGCATAGAACTGCAGAAGAAGATACACCAGGACATTAATCATGTCTAATGTGCACCTGAGAACATGGTGTACCTTCTTCAATGTCTCTGTATCTTTGCATCCTAAAACTTTCAAACATATAGATAATATGCAGAGATAAAAGTTGAAAGGGAGAAGAAAGAAGGACCATTTGAGAAACATGTGAAAGATGTATATATCTAGTGGGATGTGTCTCTCCTTTTTCAGTTTTCTCCCCACTTTTTTTTTATGGAACTTTTTGGCCCATAGATTCCACTGGAACTTGCTTGTTTTGGCTTATACCATATGATATGCTTCAAATGTTCACACTTCTGTGATTTTCAAAGCAAGTGATATATCTAACCATCAATATTTCTGCTTAATTACTTGGTGATAAACAAAATTCTTCCATGATGGTCATACAACATGACATTGTAAATTAACTTTTCTTCTTCTAAATTCATGCTTTAGAAGGTAGAGATCATGGACAAATCTCATCTTTAAAGAGAGAGAGGGAAAAAAAAACTAGAGACATTGATAAGGACTTATTGTATGTATGGGTTTGAATGAATGAATGAAATTATGATTAATTCACTTTATTCTAAATAATATAGATATTGGAAATTAACTTTTCTTCTAAACTCATCCTCTACAAGGTAGAGATCATGGACAAATCTCATCTTTAAAGAAAAAGAAGAAAAAAAAGGGAGAAACATTGATAAGGACTTACTGTATCTAGGCATGGGTTTTGAATCAATGAAATTATGATTAATTATTCAATAAAAATAAATAAAAACACAAAAATAAAAAGATTAAGAGCCTGTCAGACAGCCTCGAGACCACCTCAACCCGGGGGTTGAGAACGATCCTCCACAGTCTGGATCCAAGATAGGATCAGGACCGTTAATCACGCTCTGATCTCGAGGCCATGGTTCATCCACCAGGCTTTGTTGCTTGTCTCCTTTGCACTCAAGGAGTCAATTGTACGAGCCTATAGAACAGATCCTGTTCAAGTAAGGTCGTGGTTATTGACCCTCTCACATCTTATTTAAAAACATGGAGTTTCTTCCCAATAGCCGATGTGGGATTATAATAGTAGCTCTTCTTCTCCCATCCAATAGTATTTTTATTTTCTTTATATTTTTAATTCATTTATATGAGATAAATCAGAATAATAGAGGGCGTATATATATTTTTAATAAGTTATCAATTTTTTTCAAAAGTTTAATTGTATTTTTTTTTTTTTTTACAAAGACAATAAATGTTGTCTCATTGTCAAGGAATAAGCAAATACGGTAGTGTATTATGGTGACTTGATTGATCTTCTAAGGATTTATTAACTATGTCAGATGTCAAATGTTGTGATTAAAGGCATATTACATCAAAAAAATTTTATGAACCAAAGCAAAATAATTTCTTATAGAACAGTGAATGAACAATACTATTATAATATTTTTATAATATTTTTATAGTATAAAACAATGTCATTGGTTTAGGGATTTAACATTGGTTTTGTTTATTTATCATTCAAGTAATAATCTGCTTCACTAGGCAGTGTTTGTTAATTATATTTTAAAATAATTATAATTATATAAATTTTTTTTTTTTTTTTTTGAGAAAGATGGATAAACCACTTGTATTAAAAATAAAACAGGAACATAGTACAATTATATAATTCCTTGTATAATATAATTTCAGCTCGTGTGAATCAAGGCGTGTAAGGTGGTTGAGACTTAACTTTCCTAATGGATGTTATCATGTCATGTTTGTATATGGCATGCTGAAGATTATAGAAAGTTTGTGTAGCAACATGGTGCATTATATTCATGTTCATTTTAATGATCATTGACCTTTCAATGTATGACATGCCACCATGTCTTCTCCTCCTATATATATATATATATATATATGTATGGTTTTATCCAAAAATTTTTACAGTAAAATCTCTATCATATATAATTTCTATGATAAACATGATAGAAAAACACGTAAATGCTAACTGCCCCTTACGTGTTATAGGCGTCACGTTCTTGTACACCATAACGCCATTTGGAGATCCATTCCAACGACCCAAACCTTTAAAATTTAATCTCAATATAAATTAATCCATTCTTCTCCAGATCACTAAAGACTAATTCAAAGTAAGTGACGCAACCATTGGAAGAATTATTTAATAGCAACCCAACATTTATAGGGACTATCAAGCAATTACAATTCTTCAAGGGGTTTAAAAGCAAAAAAACAAATCTAACCCTCCGAAGCCGCGCATCATTACCGACACGAATCTTATGAAAAGTCTTGTCGTGTATCTAACGTTGCATCATTTGCCCTGCTTGGAAACGGCTACCTCGCCCCTTGAAATTTTGAACTAGCTTCGCTTTCTCTGTTCTTAAATCTTGACTTTTTTTGTTTGGCTCTTCTCCACCTCCATTAACAACCAAACAAGAGCTTCCAAGCTTTGCAGGTGAAGAACTCCAACAACCACCTTCAAAGTCTAGAGCCATAGTTTTAGTGGAGCAGTTGTTGTTTATCTGATTATATCATCCTGTTTGAGAGTTAAAAAGCTTGTTCTCTAATGGCTTCTTCCATCTTGGGAATGCCCAACATGGGATCTCCTTTCTTGGTTCAGCTCAAGAAGCAAGCTTCTTTCTTTCTCAAAGAGAAGATCAAGACTGCTCGCTTGGCTCTCACTGATGTTACTCCTGCTCAACTGTAAAAAATTTACAATCTTTTTTTTTTTTTCTCATGTTTGTTCCTTTTACCAATCAAAAATTGGAATTTTGTTTTTATTAGCTTGACGGAAGAGGTAACCAATGGGAGTTCATGGGCACCAGATGCCAAAACCATGGGATTTATATCAAGAGCAGCGTTTGAGATTGATGATTATTGGAGGATTGTTGAGATTCTCCACAAAAGGTTCATTCATTCATCTTTTTGGTTTTTTATTTTTATCTTTCTCTCTCCATTGATTCATGAATTTTTGTTGATGTTTAGTGGTGTGTGTGTGTGCGTGCTGTTTAATAAATTCAGGTTGACTAAGTTTGATAGGAAGCAATGGAGAGAGCCGTATCATGCTATCATAGTGCTGGAGCATCTTCTCACTCATGGACCAGAGAGTGTTGCTGATGAGTTTCAGGCTGATGGAGGAGCCATTGAACAGCTTGGAAACTTTCAATACATTGATGAGAGAGGGTGAGAAACTGATAAAGTTTGGATCTTTTTTATTATATTTTCCAAATTAGTGGTACTGCTGATGATGATGTTGGGAATGGTTGATATGTATTGTAGGTTCAATTGGGGGTTGACTGTTAGGAAAAAGTCAGAGAGGGTGTTGAAGCTACTTGAGAAAGGACCATTGCTGAAAGAGGAGAGGGACAGAGCAAGGAAGGTCACACGTGGGATTCAAGGCTTTGGGAGTTTCAATCACAGATGGTCCTCCAATCCATCTTCTTGTGAGGATCACTATGCAAAAAGATGCAACTCTCACTATGAGGATTTTATTGTCCAAGAGGATTTTTCTGATTCCCTGAAGACTGTTGTTGAATCAAAGCCACTTTTGGTAAACCATGAAGATAAACCAAAGGTTGAACTTCAGAAAGAAGAAGAACATCCATTCAGCAGTGTTGAACATAAGAAAAAAATGGAGTCTTTGTTACTTCTGAATTAATCCTGAGAATTCTTGTATCATGTTATGCAGACTCCCTGTCTGCTATTTTCTTTTCTGTAGAGTGTGTTGTTGCTGCAGTTTTAATGCTACACAGTAATCTTGTTTATTGAATCCAGAGATAAAAACAGAAAAAAAAAACAAAGTAAAAGAATTTGATTTCATCATCCAGTTTATTCACATAGCACTAACTCATTGAATAAAGAAATTTTCATTTATATAGACCATAGATAACTGAAAGTTGATGGACTTTGCGCTTCAAGTTCATAAATTGAACCAATTGGTCAAATTGGAGAGAAGCTCAAAAGCTCAATTCCTCTTGCCATTGTCTCTATATATATCTTCTTCCTACTCTGTGTTTGTATTTACACACAAGATCTCCATATCATTCCTTCAAAAGATATGACTATGATCGAAACATCGTCATGGTACCGTCTCCTGTCCCCTTGTGGTATTTCAAGCAATTCATGGAAGTCCATACCTGGAATCAAATAGTCAAGACATTTCATCACTTTGGTTTCCATTGTTTGAATTTCTGAATATTCATCTAAACATTAGAAAAGAAACACTTGCCTGCTTTTTCCGCCGCACGAAATAGGACTTCTTCAATAAGGTGCTGAGCCGGATCTCCTTCAGGGCACATTGACATGAACAATTCAACTTGGGAAACTACTTCCTCATTAGTAAAGTACTGGTACAGTCCATCTGATGATAGTATCAAGAACCGATCTCTTGATGCAAGTTTATGGTGGCAGAGAAATGGAGTGCATGAAAGATATGGTGCATTACCCACATAATCAATTTGAAACATTTCAAGAAGTGCATTGTTCCATTTGGGCTGCAGAGAAAATAAAAAGAAAATACAAAGTATTAAATAATCATGTCAGATAACCAAATAATCATAACAACAACAAAATGAATCATCTTTAGTGTTATACCTGTTTGAGAAAACCAGCACCAAAAGCTCTGGTGACCTTCAATGAGCCCTTGACTCTATCATTCACTATTGCTGAACAATCATCAGGATGCTCATTTCTTATTCTATGCACCTCCTGAATCACACAGATAACAATGCAATCAAAACTATTAAAATCCATATATATATAAACAAAGAAAAAAGATCATCAAAGAAACCATCTTTATCTTAATCACCTCTTGAACAGAAGCACTGTGATCCAAGGTGAGTTGCAGGGCAGCCAAATAGTGATCACCATTATCATCCACCTCTTTGACCATGGCCTCCTCACTGATCATTCCAAGCTCCCACCTTTCCTCATTCTTATGCGCGAGAACAGCACGACTATCCCCAACACTCATGAGATAAACATCCTCCCCCTTCATCAGCATGACAAGAACACAAGAACCCATCAAAGCAAGCTCAGGATTCTCTAAGACCTTATTGTCAGCAATACTCAAATAAGCTTCCTCTGTTTTCATCAAAGCTTGTGACAGAGCATGCAACACTGCCGGATGGTTTGTAGTCTCCGCACGCTGCTGGGATTCAACGGCCTCGTTGTTGTCTTTGTCTTTGTCGTTATCGTTGTCGTCCCAAAGCAGTCCTTTGAGCTCATGCTGGACAGAAGAGTAGAGATTGGATAGCAAGTAGTCAGTGGCGTCAGGACCATTGAATCCATCATAGATGCCAACGAAGACCCAGCCGTGCTCCTCGGAGATGACGACATGGACGCGATCTTCTCCGGCCTTGCCTTGAGCCCACTGGAGATTGTTCCCGCTGCTCGTCGGCTCGAGAGACTCAGTGTCATCGCTGGTGCGGTCACTGGAGCCGTTGTGATTTGAGGAGCCGGCGGAGCTATCCAAAGACTCGGACTTTATGGGGCGTTTGACAGAGATGGAGCGGGAGATGGCCTTGGAGATACCGCGGAGGAGGTTGGTGGCGGCGCGGCGGGAGAAGTTTCGCTGAAGACGAGAAGGAGGAGTTGACGCCTTGGGCTCCAGAGGGCCGGAGAAGGGGGCGGCACGGGGGTCGATGGGGCCGGATAAGAAGCCACGTTCGATAGGGCCGGAGAGGAAGCCACGCTCGGCAAGAGGGCCGGAAAGAGGTCCAGAGGAGAAGCGAGGGACTGGTTGAAGAGGAACGGAAGAGAAAGACGTTGAGCTCTCAAAGGCAGCGGCCGCCGCCGGCCAAGTAAGCTGCGAAGCAAAAGCGTGAAGATCCGATGTGGATGGAGGCGTCGAGGTGTTGGCACTGACGGCGGCGCCGGAGATGGTACGGAAGGTGGTAGTTTCATCAAGCTTAATGTCAGGCCGAACGTAGCAGAAGGAATGGCCAAAACCTTCATCGCAGGGTTCGGAGGAGACAGCGGCAGCGTCACGGCGGCCACGGCGATGACGGCGGTGGGCTAAGAAGCTAAAACAAGAGGAGGAGGAGAGCTTGGGCACAGCGTTGCCCATGGTTGGCGGTGAGAGAGCGAGAAAGTTAAGAGTTTGGCCGGACGATGAGGTCTAGATTGGGAAGAACAAGAACAAGAACAACATGGTTGAGATTTTTTTCTTTTTAAATTTTTGTTTATTTTTTTGGTTTTTTTCTTTTGTAGATGTTGAGTGGAGAGGGAATAGTTTGGGAGAGAGAGAGAGAGAGAGAGAGAGTGGGACTTTGTGGGTGGGTTTGGAAAAAGGAGAAGAGGAGGAGTGGAGGAGAAGCGTGGTGGGCGTTGACTTTTGTGATAGAGAAGTTGAATTTTTCCGGAGTTGACTATTTAAATGAAACTACTATATTCAAATAAAAACAACCGAAATAAATTTTATTTTATTTTTTTTCAAACTTTCAAATTCTTAAGTTAAAACAGTATTCTTCATACCGATCTTTTATTAAATGGAGTTTAATTTTTTTAAAAAAGGAAGGTTTTTATTAGATTAAGTGTAAAAAGTCAAAGGAGGTAAGGACACGTGGAAGAGGATAGAGGAAGGTGAGTGTTTTAAGAAGAGGAAAGTTAAAGATGGAAACTTAGGAGTACTAGTAATAACTAATAAGAGATGGTGGCTTTGACTTGAAGGGAAGGGAAGGAAGGGAAGGAAAGAGAAAGAGTGGCTTTTATGAGAAACAGTTGGTGGGTATATTTGCATTAATGCATGGTGGGGTCAGAGGATGGACTTTGTGGGTTTGGATCATTGGAGGCAATGGCTTTTGGTGAATGACATTGATGTCACCATTCACTACCATGAATAACCCAACCCATCCAATATCAACTCACTCCGCCCTCCCTCTTTTGTTTTGAACGCCCACTTTCATTTAAATCTTTTATTTATTTATTTATTTATTTATTTATTATAGGTCAAACTTCATAATTTTAATTAAATTTATTGTTATCGTTGTGAATGTGTAGCTTGTTTATCCATTGAGTCATGGCACGTGTTTGAAGACATGCAAACAAAGTGTTTATACATACATACATACATATATATATATAAAGTCAGAATTATCAAATCTCAATGAATCAAAGGGTGTCATAATCATGATAATTTGAATGAGTTTTAGGTCTGATTTTATGTAACTAGTTGATGTCACGTTTATAAAAAAACCAAGCTTTGAAATGTTTGACAATGGCATGGCATGGCATGGAGGGGTTTGGACTTGTGATTATTATCTAGAAGGTTTGTTGTATGGAGACTTAATCTTGGAATTTGGATGCTGTTGTTATTCTTTGCCATGTTTCTTGTTATCTAAAGTTGGCCATGCATATTCTTCAAAGCCCAACATTTTAACTTCTTTAGTTGTTGCAGCTGTCATCCAAAGTATTAAAGTTTTTTGAAAGTTATTTTTCAAAGTACCTTTTGTTTTGGTCAAATAAATTAATTAAAATTTAAGTAATTCACACACACACACACACACACATATATTCGATTTATTGAGTTGTTTGGATTTAAATTCTATTAAAATAATATTTAAAAATAAGTCAATTCCACTTAGTCTTGGAGGAGGGAGGGTCTTCAATTCTTGCAAGTTATACTTAAAAATAGAGCTTTCATTTTTGACCGGCACTCTCTTGAATCAAACCAAACAGAATGAAATGTTTGAAATTTATGGGAAAGTCTCAATTCATTATTTCCATTCATTTTTCTGTATGGATAAAGTACGTCACAACCCTCTCTTCCTTCTTCCTTCTTCTAATAATTATATTTCTTGTGATTTTTCACTAATAAGAAATAGGTCTTGTAAAATTTGATAAACACTCTGTGAGTTTTCTTAGGATTTTCTTTTAATTAAAAACAACAATACTCTTCCCTCCTCTCTATGCTCATGCATCATCTTTTTCTAAAATGACCAATTGTTAAAATCCTAGTTTTAAAAAATAATAAATGACTACCAAAACAACAACCGAGCGGTTAATACACAATAAACTCTTAATACATGATTAAAACATAATAATAAAAAAATGTATATGTATTTGGGTGGCTAAATAATTAAGAGATTGATACATTTAAAGAAGAAGTTGGGTATTAACCGAAGGCCATTATTTCAGTATAAGATCTTCAACCAATGTGAACCCCAGTAAGACTAGATCAATCCCCACAATCCAAAAGACCAATTCAACATCCAACCAAACAAACACTTGATCAACAGGGTTGAATTTGTGGGAAATTCATTAATTGCCAAATTGGGTGGACACACATCAAAACCATCTCTGCATGCACACACACTATGAAAAAATCACACCATCAAAAAACAAAATCCATATCCACTAGCCACACACTTCCACCACCGTCCACATCCATCAATTGGACCTCTTTGGCTTCTGACCATGACTCAAGTGGGTAGTGGGGAACAGCATCTCCATGACCATCAAATATCTCTCTAAGTTCTAACACACTTACAAACAAAAATAAGTTTTCTCTACTCTACTACCTGACCTGATTCTCTATAATTCAAATTTACATTTAACTTCAACATCTATCTATATATATATATATTATATATGTATGATATATAATAAGAAGGATTAGCTGTAGAGTGAATTGTAAGATGGGGTTGTTACAAGTGGGATTAAGGCTCAGCAAGACGACACGCGGCGTCCAGCGAAGGCCAGCCCCACCACGAATACACTACACGACGTTATCGGAAAGGCGGAAGAATCTCAAGAGCCCGAGCGGGGACAAAGCCACCAATTTTTGACAGCCTGTTTAATCAAGATCCACCGTCCATCCTGCCTCGAGATTAGTACATGAAAAGAAAAAGACAGGAATAGCCCGAGGTTTTGGCTTCAATTGCGGTGGAGGGACTGATGGCATAATGGTTATTATCGTCGTCTTCTTCTCCGAATCTGATTCCCCGATCCCTAATTCATCGCTAGAAAAGAAGCTCTTTTTCGACATCAATGGCAGAGAAACAAAGGAGAAAAATAATTTTTTATATATATATATATATATATATATTTATATTTTTTGAAAGATTATTCCGATTGAGTGCCCAATTAAATCCACAATAAAAATTGCTGCTTTGCAGCTAGAAAAATCCATTTTCTCGTATACAAATCCAAGATAATCTAAGAAAAAAAAACCAAAATTGATTTAAAAAAAATGAAGGAAATAAAAGGACTCATACCAGAACAAGTAGATACAGCATCGCTATACAACAAGCCTTCACGGCGGCGGTCGCGATGGATCGCGCCGCCGATCCGGATTTGATCTCGGTTCTCAACCCTGGCGGGGAGGAAAGCCTTGTCGGTGGAGTGTCATTCTCTGGGGATAGGGCTACCGGATCAAGCGGCGGTGGGGCGAGCGGAGAGGCATGAGCCCCTTTGGCAAAGATCTCGCGAGGGAGAAGCACGCGAGAGACGGCGAACACCGCTACTGGGTTTTGATCGAAGACGGTGCGGGTGATGGATGCTTGGATGACGCCGGTGTCGATAGCGACGGATCCGTTGACCCGAGAGATGTTGAGCGTGAAGCGGCCGGCGCCTGTGTCCTCCGTCGCAAGCGTCGGTTGGACGGGGTTCACAATCGATTCAAGGGAACCGAGAGGGTAGTAGGAATGGAGGACATGGAAGCGGAGAACCACTGCCTTGCGATCTGCCGGCAGGGACTGGAGTCTCTCCGTCGCTGGGAGCTCGGCGAAGGCCTCATCGGTCGGGACGAAGACGGTGATCCCGGCGCCGCGTTCATCGGCCTCGAACTCGGCTGCGACGCCCGAAGCAGCGAGCATCGAGGCGGCAACGTTGAAATCGTGGCCGTCGGCGAGGACGCGGCTGATATTGACGGCGGGAGCGGGGCGGGCCTCGGAGGCAGCCAGGTCGAAACCGGAGGGGATAAGGAGGGCGTCAACGGCGAGGACGGAGGCGTTGTAAGGGATGGTGGCGATAGGGGAGAGAACCGTAGCATTTCCTGCGGGGGATCGGGCGATGAGAACGCCAGACGGAGAGCGAGTTAGGTTGACGGAGCCAAGGTTAGAGGCGGCGCGGCCAGTGGTCTGGTACAGTGTGGTGACGAGCTTCCCCGAGGCGGGGATCCGGCGAAGCTCCGACCAAGAGAGGTACTCGAGAAGGACGTGGTAGCGTAGCACATCAGCGGTGTCGCCGGCGGAGCGGCCTAGTTCGGAGGAACGGGCGAGGTAGGAGTTGGGAACGACAAGAAGAGTGAGCGAGGAGCGGCCGGAGAGCTCACTGGCGACGCCGGTGGTGACAAGCAGGCGCGCAAAGTCGGAGAGATCCGGGTGAGCTTGGAGGATGGAGGTGACGTTAATGGCGGCGGTGACGAAGGGTAGGATGAGTAAAATGAGGAGATTAGTGGGGGTATAATGGGAAATAAGATGATAACGTGGAGAAGAGCCCATTGCTCCACTCCACTCCACTGCTTACTAAGTGAGAGATAGAGAAGCAGTGGAGAGGAAATGGGTGGAGATGATGATGCCATTATTATATATTTTTTCTCTTTTTTTTTTTTAAAAAAATATCTTCTAAAAATAAAATAATAAAATAATACAAATTATTAGTATAAGTTTAGGAAATGTAGGCCAAGGATAGGGTTAGCTCACCGCCCTATCTATTCCCGTTTCCCTAATAGGGCCGCTTGGAGAGGAGGGGATACGTGTGTGTGGTGAGCGTAAACAACGAAAAGGAAGAGACGACTTTTGAGGTGATTGTACCGCAGCGTTCGATGATGACGTGGAGAATTTGATTGTGAACACGTGTTGAGGAGGTAGGGGTTCGATGATGACGTGATGGATTTACGGATTTGGTTGGGTACGGTGTTTGGGTGCGGGTTGGAGTTAATAGAGTCGAACCAGTTTGTGTAATAATAGTGGTACTGTTCACGGCTCATTACTGTTTTTAAAATGTCACGCATCTCAAAATTGGCAATGCATAAGTTGGGAGTAAATGAAAAATTTTGTGGAGGGAAATCTTGTATACAATAGAATAGAATGCAAAAGTGTTGCATTTGTATTTTCAGAAAAGGCAAAAGAATGAAGAGAAAAAAGAGTGAAAGAACATTAGAGAAACAAGATTGGGAATGTTGATGATTGTGGGGTCTGGCTTTTAATCTCACGGTTTGCCACTTTGAAGGTGAGGCCAAAACACTGGTGATGGCGCCAGGCCATATAGCAAAAGGATCAACAAGGACACTGCTACTCTCCATTGGCTGACTTCAAGGAGCCAGCCACCACAAGCACAAGCACAAGCACAAGCACAAGCACAACCACAAGACACAAGCACCATTTTGACTCAATGACACACACAGTGATGAGGGTTTCCCAATGTGCCACCTAGTACTCTTCTCCACACTTTTTATCATTTCTTTATTCACTTTCACCATTATCATCATATTAAGACCACTTCATCATCAGCAACAAGTTTTAGTTACTCCATATTTACTATGTTCATTCATGCCCACATATCCAATTCAATGCAAATGGAATTTCTTTGTTTATTATATATATATATATAATTATTATTTTTCTTCCGGATATTTGCTTGATATTGTCATGTTTTCTCTCATTAATTATGAATATATAATAATAATAATATTGGATCATTGGCTGATATTGATGGGACCGGATGGGGAATTGGATTAGGACCCATGCATAGGGGGGGCTCCAAATGGTCCGTGACAGCTACAAGCCGTGTCAAAATAGCTGGATCGACGGCGACATCTTTCTTTCTCTCTCTTCTTTTATTCACCTTTTTTATTTGTTTTCTTTTGCTTTCTTTACTCTTCCAATGAAGTACCAGCAATCTTATCACACTGCTCATATTTCCAGCCAGACATTCTAAGTCACACTCCAACTACCAATCTCTCTCCGTGTTAAATTTTTACCAACTTATTACACCAGTTTTATCAAACCATCAAACATTACTTTCGCTGGATTTCCATCATATTATATAGTCTAATTGCAAGATCAAACAAATAAAAAAAAGAAAAAAAAAAAGAAAAAAAAGTAAGGCCAATTTTAGACACTAGTATCTAAGGCTAGAGAAAACAAATCATTTAAGGTGTATTATTATTATTAAGTCAAAAAGAGATGCTATGCTATTCATGTCCATGCGCTATATCTTATGCATGAATGGAAGATAAATGGGGAAGGACATCATCATTGGGTTTAGCTGTTTCAGGCTTGCATGACCCCACATACTGAAATATACCTTGTGAGCTAGACATGATGAGGTTCTTTGAAGAAAATTCAGCAATCAAACAGGTTGTGATTTAACCAAATATATATATATATATATATATATATATATGGATTTCAGGGAAACAAACAACATAAAGTTACACATGATGAAACAGCGGAAATCATTGGCGAGCAAGGCTTGTTTTTGGTTTGGCACATAGCAAGACTAAGTTTATAGCATGTCAAATGGAATGGCATCTCAGTGAGGCTGTGATGTGTATAGATATGCACAGGTCTTGGCAATGTATAGGCAGAGGTAATACCTTATTTGTTGCAGTTGTGAAGCAGCAAGTGCCAAGAAATGATTTTGAGTAATGAGTTCATGAGATCTGATGATTCTGATCATGTGTCCAGTCAAATTTCGAATCCTCCTCTTGCTTGCCTTGGATATTATTGAGGTAATGCCGCACTGAATTTTGATTCACCTCAAATATGAACCTCATACCCCGGATCTGCAAGCAAAACGAGAAACAAAGAAACTAGTTATACCATCAGAACAATTGCCTCTATGATTTAAGCTCATTCACGTATTCACAACAATACGGTGTCTGAGTTTGAATTGGATCAACATAAACATAGGGGAAGTCTGCAAACCAGTGATATATTGGTTTCAAAAGTGCAAAATTTGGTAATGGAATTACATTACATTCATTGTAATAGTGACCTCCCCAATTTTATTTCAGTCATTGTGTGGATATAGATCAGGATGGCATGGTATTGTAAATTTCTTCTCTTGATGTTCCTACACATCAATTCTTCTTCTATGAGACCAACCAATAAGGAATTCAACTGCGCCAACTAAAATTTCAAATTCCTAGCATTCCGTGGTTACTCTAGGAACTGATCCAATCAAATACAAACCGGACATAAATTTAAAAAATAATAATAGTAAATCAAATGGAGAAATCCTCTCTTTCTATTGCTGTTAGAAGGAATGGTTCATTTACCTCAATCAAGCAACCTGAAGTTAGCTTTGTCCGCTTTTCAGCGGGCACTTCTTTGCTATTGATGAAGATTGAACCCTTGCCCACATTTGTAAGAAAAAATGATCCATCTTTCTCCATCTTAATAATTGCCTGTTAGTTGAGATTTAACATAAATCACATTCTTCCAAAAGAACTATGCAAAAAGAATGAGAAAATGTCCTTAGTTGATTAAATATTGAGGAATGTGGAGCGGAAGAGGGCTAATAACCTGCCGTCGAGATATTTTTTTAGAGCGTCCTTCTCTACTCAAATCAATATCAACCTTCATATCTTCTGTTGCTCTACCAAGAGAGACCTATAGATAGGTACAAAGGCTCAGTAATTACAAGATTTAAGTTCAAGATTTCAACTATGAGAAGCAGACCAATTGATGAAAAGCAAGGCATTGAAGAGACTCTACAGGTAATTAAATGCAACATCCATGTTAGTTAGAAATAGAAATTGAAATCCTAACAGAAACAGTGGCACTTATCTGAAAGAAAATGTGACCTTATCAATCACAATAACAAACTCAACAAGTACCTTAGGAAATTTTATGTAATGCTTCAAATGACGGCCATATAGAACTGCAAAAGCTTTGTGAGAGGACATAGCTCGTTGTATATATGAATGTGCCCCTTGTTCGAGCCTTACGATGGCTTTCTTAGTATGTGCACATTGATATCTTGAAACTGAAAACAGTAACAACAAGGTGTCAACTCTGTCACAAAACTAGATTTAAACAAAACCATAAGGTTACACAACTAAATCAATATTAGTCACACTAGAATCTGAACAGTTTTTCTTGAAGTAGAGTTGACCCAACAAATAAAAACTGAGAGGTATTACCTTCTTTGGTGAAGAGAGATGAATCCTGATCTTGTGGATCCAAGTCCATATCAAGTATCTGCACGGAGCCCATAAGCAAAATAACCACATCAGAAGGACAACATGAGAGGTTCAACCACTAAAAAAGAGGCAAAAACAAGATAAACAAGCAGCCAAATTATTTTAATTCACCGCCAAAAACATTACCATAGCCTCAATATCCGAAAAATTAGGCACATCACAATCGCTGTCAGAGAAATGATCTTCCTGATCTGATTTTGGCATGCTCTTCTCCATATCTCCTATTGTCATTTCAGCATGGCTTTGTTCTTGATATTGTATACGCCCCTGCAGTGTCGCATGCATATTTGCTTCCTCTTTATAATGGTTAGCATTGCACATGGCAAGATCAGACACTTGAGCGGGCTTTTGAAGAAACAAGTCCAAACTGCCATGCTTCCCCAAATTTTTTGCTGCATTTTCTTGCTTTTGAGCAGATTGAGAGCTGGGGTATAAGCAGGCATTCATAGAATTGCAAGAATTTGGATCACCCAAAGCAACACCAGCACATCTAGAAGCTGCAGCTCTGGATTCATTCTCAATTGACCTGATTTCTGTCCTACAACCATCAGATGATTCCAACAATCCAATGTTTGAAATTCCAGTCTTCACAGAGGATGCAAAAGGTTGTGCGATTGACCTTCCATCATCAATTAAAAACTCACTCGAGGAGGAAATAGACAAATGTTTTTCCATAGGACTGTGTTCCACATCAGAAGGAGATGATGGGAGCGAATGACAAGGTAGGCAAACATCATCATTGCACGGTATTTCTGTATCCTCGGTATTCAATGCGCAAAACATAAAACCTTCAGTAGATTCAGTATTATGGGGTATTCTTACAGAGGTAGAGGGTTCATTGCCACCTGCAATGCATACATTATCATCATCAGCATTGGCAGGATAAAACTCCTCTAGGAGGTCATTCGAATCCCCTTGATATGCAGCATCATTAACAGTTGGGCATGCATCAGCAGCCTCCTTCACATCAGGTCCACTGGAGATGCATGCGTTGTCCTGCAGTGCATCACTAGGGGAACTCAACAAGATGGAATTTAGGCCATTAAGGCTGGACCTGTCTGCAATGTCCTCATCCATATTGATCAAAAGGAATTCATCATCTGCAAAGTTCATATACGAGCTTGAAACACCTATGTATTCATTTTCTACAACTATTCTTGCACTATCTAATGCACCATCAGGTATTCTATCCTGCAATTCGGTTTCTGAGATAGCACCATGGCACCCAGGAGAATGCATTTCTGTGATATCATGAAAGTCAAGTAACGAATTTGCACCTTGATTATCTCCGAAGTGTCCATCAATTCCAATGGTTGGAGGAGAAATGCCATCAATTGTCTCCCAAACAGGAATTCCCACTTGTGAAGATGAACATCTAAGCCTATCAAATGAATCACCATGTTCTGGCACCTGTGAGCTCAAGTCATCCTTGCCTTCAAAACCAGAGCATAGCTGCTCCTGACCAGAAATGGAGGGATTGAAGTCAGGTAAACTTTCTGTTTTTACACCATCATGTCCGTAAAGGCTGCTTTCTGGCAATGTTTGTGGCAGTCCAGTTTCATGTAGATTCTGGAAGAGATTTGGAGAACTTATGTGTTCTATTGCAGGCTGAGGCATATCACTTGGAACAAAGTCATGGTGAAATGCTTGATGAGCATTACCGGCATCTAATTTGTCAACTGATGGTATATCACTTTCTGTATACTGGAACAGGCAATCATTATCTGCTATTACATCAGGAAAATCATCATCAATGGAGTCTGTGTGAAATCTATCAGCAGTATCAACACTGGCATCAACTGCAGCTGAACCAAGCATTGCACTGTCATGCAAAATATCCCGTGCACTCTCATATGCTATCTCAAGATGATCATAATGATTTGGGGAAGGCTCTTGGAACTCAGAATTTATAGCAGTGACACAATTACTGACTGCATCTCCAATTTGAGGTTTAAAATGTCGATATCCAACACCATTTCCTGTGGAAATAAGTGAACTTGGCTCCAGTAGGCCTAAATTGGCAGAATTACAAGGTTCACTACACACCCTTTTCCGCATAGCAAAGTAATGGCTCCTGACACTCCCTCCTTTCCTTTTTCCAGGGATTTCCTTCCCTTTCAAACCAGTAAGGCGGTTGGCTTTGGAAGCATTGGAAACAGACAGTTCAATTTCAATTTCAATTATACGGGCAGATGCCTCTGCTGATGTATCCAAGTCATAAAGAAGTGAGCGCCACCGGTCTTGCAGTTCTGTAATAGTGTATCGGCGGGAGAAACGGACTGCACCTTTTGCCAGTGACTCCAGAGAAGCACCAGCCTTTCACAAACAAACAAACAAGCAAAAAAAAATAATAACAAATCATTTATCGAAATTTTAGTGAACAAAAGATGATTTTGTATTTGTGTGCGCACAAAATTTCTGTATAAAGTTTACATCCGACCTGAAATCTGCAAAATTTACAGTTCAAAAAGGATTCTCAAGTCCAACCTAGCATTTAAAAATTAAGCCTTTTTCTTGGCAAAAACTGCAAAGCTATCATTTCATACTTAGAAATTTAAAATTTCAGATTAAATAGTCGCAGACATCTCGTCATCAAACCCAGACCCAAAAAATTCATCTAAAACAGCTATAAATTCATGCATCACAATCCAAAAAAAAAGAAAAAAACTATTCTTAAAAACTATTCTTAGAAAGCTTCCTAAATACTCCTACGTCTCACCAATGAATAAATTTTCAAAGGGTGCCTGAAAACCTATAAAAAAATGGCAGACAAAGGAGATATAGAGCGTTAGATTACCTCAACGGCGTTTTTCAGAAGGAGATCGTCCTCGGGGATCCACTTTGTGAGGGCCGCGAGGGCGCCCATCTCTTCGGGAAATCCTTTTGGAAACCAAAGGAGAGTTAGGGATTAGGGTTTTGGAGAGAGATTGAAAGAAAAAGGAGTGTTCTAGGGTTTAAGAGGCGGCATCGGGGGAGTTCTCTTTGCCGCCGGAGACGGAGGTAGGCCCGGGAACCCTACTAAACTTGGGCTAAGTCATTCAACCCAGCCCAAAATTTATTCCGATATTTAAATATATAAAAATAATAAAAAAAAAGTACCTAAAAATGGAAAATAAATGAATGCATGAATTTTAATGCTATTTGTAAACGAGAACCCATCGAAATTAATTATATAAATGATTGACAGCCATTCAAATTATTTAGAAATGATCATCAGAGTGTTGATGTTAACGAAAAATTAATGGCTGTAATTGTTTGGGGTGTGCCACTAGTTGGTAATTTTCTTTTTGTATAAATAGGATTGTACCGAGTGAATCAAGCAAGGAGATGAACTTTTCAGTGTTTATTACTGTATTCTTTTTTTTTTAAAAAAAAAATATATATATATATATATATTTTTTTTATTGACTGAGAATATAAATGGTTTGCGATAAATTATTTTCATTCTTAAAATATACATATTTTTTTAATAAATATAATAAACCACAACTCTCAATTATTGGCGTATTTTCCCGCTGAACTCTCGGTCATTGTCATAAATAAATACAATTATTTTTTTTATTTTTTATATATTAATTAAATTTGAAAATAGAATAATTATTTTTTATATATTTGGTGGCTTATCACTTTACAGAAGAAAAAAAAAGAAAAAAAAAGAAAAAGAAAAAATAAATGTTGCAAAACTCTTGAACAAATAGTGCAAGTGACAGAAAAAAGGTCTAGATTTAGAAAAGAAGATGACACCAAAGAATGAAAAATGATAGGAACTCTGAGAAGAGGAAAAAATTCTGAAAATTGTTAAATATCACTAAATGCTTAATACCTGCAACTCTAGAATAATTAAAGGCTAGATAGAGATGTTGATTCGGAGAAAGCAGTAAAAAAGTTAAGTTTTAGACACCAAGAAGTTGATGCATATGCAGGTGACAGCTATGTCTATCTCAGAAGAAATCAGCAAGCATCACTGCATAATTTTGCCGTATGTATAGAATTAGAGAAAGAAAACAGGAATAATTCTCCTTCTGACAAGCATATAGTTGAAAAATGATATATATATATATTGATCTTCAGAAACTCTCTTGGACTTAAGTGAATGAAAGTGGGAATAATTGGTCATTCAATATTCCTCTCACGTTAATTATATGCAACACTAAAAGACAAAAAGGATAAGAGTGAAAATGGAAAACCAATCTGATGAACTAATATATATAACTCTTAAAAACTCTATAAGGGCACAAAAGCAACAGAGATCACGAGGTGCTCTGTTCTTCATGGAAGACTCATCTAAACTAGATTCCAATTTCTGTTGTTATGAATTCCACATCATACAATTATAAAAGTTGAAACACTGGCAACCAACAAAAAGCCTGCACAAAGTCTAGCAAGACATCACCTATGCCAATTATTTGGAATAGAAAAGTCCCATATGGTCACATGACAAGGCAAAATATGTTGCATGTGATATTAGAATGTTGATCAAAACATCTCAAGTTGCACAATTTGACTTGGGGCTGGTATATCAGAAAAATGACAAATTCATATGGGCTGCTATGCTTACTTCGTTTTGATTTAATTTGGGAAAACCTTATCCTCATGATACCAAATAGGAGATCAAGCTTTCATTTTTGAACTAATAAACTTTCCTGATGTCATAATCAAATTTTTCGGAAGAAAATTCAGGCAACTCACTGACCACTCTCACATCATTTTTCAAGTATAGATAAGTTCATCCTCATTGGAGATATCCCTAAACTTGCAGTAATAATTTTAACAGCCAAACAGAGAAGCTTAAGCTATGAAATCAACATTGAAATTTTCAAGCTACTTGCTGCAATTTAAGCAACAAAACCATAACAAGTTTCAGAATCTATCAGTTATACCTGAATTGAAGAAAAAGTAAGAAGGGAAAAAGGATGTATCCCTCAAAATGCTATGAAGATTGATTGAAATTTGAAATCATGAGTCTGGCATTAAAAAGGCCAGCCATATCCATTGCAATGCATATGCAATCAGTTAAAGATAATGGCATATTAACACTAGAGTTTGGACTAATTTGTCAAGATCATTACAAAGAGTGCACTGGGATGAAAAATTCAGCTGAAATGCTATTACCAACGTTCATTTGTTGATTCAGGCCACCATTAGAATTCGTAATGCGTAACAATGTGAAACAAGCGGCCTACAACTCCAGAGGGCAGATGGTATTTGTGTTTCAGCCTGATATTGACCATGTGTTAGAATTATCTCACAATACATCCATCAAGTTAGAATCAAAAGGCAGAAAGCCAGACCAGAAGTGAAAAGATGAACGAGAATTATTTGGTAAAATACAAGCTAGAATCTCAACCAAATCCATGATGCAGCTAATTTTTCACTTTTACCCTGTCAGAGGGAGAAATAAATGCACTGTTTAGCCATGGTTTTATTGAAAAGATAATTTCATCTATCACACATTAATGCGAGTTATTGAAAGATGGCATACCATTTGTAGTCATATTTATGCAAATAATCCCTCCATGTCAAATTCAAACTCATGTTGCTTCTCAGTTGATAACTAAAACAATAGTGAAAGGTTGAATCAATAGCTAAACACAAATTCTGTTAGTAAAAAAATAACAAAGAGAATAAACAAACGGCTTAAATATATATATATATATAAACAAGAAGATGGTGTGCAATTCCCGGGAATGCTTAATCAACTAAACCTTTCGTGCAATTCATTGGCACGATAAGTATATAAATTGATTGTCACAATACATATATGGAACGTAAAACAAAACAGGATCTGGAAAGAATAAATCAACTAGCATTCTGAAGTTCTTGGCATGCAATTCCGTTTAATGCTTCTTAATCAACTAAATTTTTGGTGCAATTCATTAATACTATAAACAAGTGGAAAAATAGAACAGATCAGGATTTAGAAAGAAAAATCAAACAGCTGAAAATCCAACAGTGCAGTTACTCCAAAAAGAATTCTGAAGATCAAGTGCATTAACTGCTCTTATATCATACTACCTCAAAACAAGAACCTGAGGTCCAAGACCAGAATCACAAGGGGAGAAATTTATCACCGGATTCGTTCTTAATTATCACTCAAGTTCTTGACATCATATTCACAAAGCCTTGCCTCTTATAGCCAACTTCCAACCAGAAAATTGGCAAAAAGAAACAAGAAAGCAAGCAGCTGAGAATCAAACACAGTGCAATTACTCCACAAAGACGTCTGAAGATCAAGTGCATTAAATACTCATATATCATACTACATCAAAACAAGAACCAGAGGTCCAAGATCAGAATCACAATAGGAGAAATATATAATCCAATTAGTTCTTTATTATCACTTGATTCCTTAACATCATATTCACAAAAAGCTTTGGTTTTGATAGCAAACTTCGAACCAGAGGATTGGCAAAAGAAAGCTATGAAATCACTGAATAGCAGCAAATCAAGAATCAAACTAATTCCACTGAAAAGAAGCCAAGAACGAGCATTATAGAGACATAAACCTAACCTCTCCTGAAGCGTTGGAGTAGTTCTTCAATCGTGGGAGGAGATAGATCTCAAGTCTCCGGTGCACGAACCTTATCTCCGGCAGTGAGGTGTTGTTGGGGAGGCCATCAAAAGATCCATTGCTCGAGATGAGGCCGGAAACGACAGGTGCGTTTGACGAGGAGAACAACATCCAGAACAACCATACCGAAATCAAAAAGAGGAAGACAAAGATCACCTCTCGCATGAACAGCTTTGAAGCCGCTAGTTCCGTCTTTGCCTTATGGAAAGGCCTCGGCGAGGGGACGCCGCCATTGTCGGCGGCGTTGATCACATCGTGGTCCATTGCCAGTGAGCGAAGTTGTCGTCGATGGAGTCGTTGCTTCAGAGGAGAGGGAGCGGGAAAATGGAGAGGAAGCGGGAACGAAGGGCCTTTAAAAGGTCGGTGGTTTGGGCCACATGGCATATGAGGATAGTGGGCCTGGGCTGTTTGTTGATCATTGGGCTCTATTGCGCTTAACTGGGTTCACTCCTGAACATGTGGGCAATGAACATTGGAGACTCATTTTAAATACAATATTTTTTTTAAAAAAGAAATTATTAATTGGGTGAGTGATATAAATTTTCAAATGTACAAACGTGATTTATTTTATAGATTACTTAAATTTCTAATTTTTATAGATTAATTAAATTTCGAATTTTTGCCCGCACAAACAAGCCCGTCTAGCTCAGTTGGTAGAGCGCAAGGCTCTTAACCTTGTGGTCGTGGGTTCGAGCCCCACGGTGGGCGTGATTTCTTTTTATTTTTTTTAATTACATTTACAAACAATGCCTTATTTTTATTTTTTTTAATTATATTTATATACAATGCCTTATTTTCTTTTTGTTTACAAAAAGGTAATAAGCATACAACTGACCAACCTTTTACTTTTTATACAAAAATAACAAAATAATTTGTTAATTTTAAGTAAAATATAATTCATTCACTATTATACGGTGATTAGTTCATTTTTTAATATATATACATATAATCCTTGATTTGATCAAGTGAACCAAGTTTACCGCGCGGATCAACTTTATATATATTTTTTGGGGGGTTTAAAAATTAAAAGCATGTATTTATTTATATAAAAAGATCATAATAGAATATATGTAATTTTAATATTATTATATATAATTTAAAATGGGTTTTAACTTTTAAGGGATGGAAGCCTTTGCGGGATCCTCCATCCATTTCCTCGAATTTTTAACCCGTCCTTTCCCATCCAAAGGCCCCACAAAAAATCAAGTTATGAATCCACTAAAGCAACCTCAATAAATAATAAATATCATCTCCTTCGTTCTTATATTCGTATGAACAATAATAAAACTAGTTGCTTTAATAATATCATGAAGTATATCATGCTTATTAAAGTCACTTTCAACATTTCAAACATTCAATTCAATACAAACCTTTCCTTTTAATATTCCAAGTTCCAACTCTAAAAAATATATCTTTGCTCAGCCTTTTAACTGATACGCAACTGCGTGTGAACGGCCGAGATTGGGACACGTGGATGGTGGATAAACATCCGCGTCTCTCACCACCTTTATAAATAGCAGTGTAACACCATATCTCCTTCTTCATACTCAGTGCTTTGATCTTTAGTTTTTGTTGTTCTTGAGATTTCTTTGTTTCATTGACAATGTCTTGCTGTGGAGGAAACTGTGGGTGTGGATCTTCATGCAAGTGTGGCAGTGGATGTGGAGGGTACTCAAATTTCCATAACCATTTAATTTCTTTTTATTAGTGAACTTAAACCTGTTGTTTAACTTACTGACTTATCTTTAATGTCATGGAGTTTAGATGCCAGATGTATCCTGGGTTGGCTGAGGAGAGGAGCACAACTAGTGTCACCATGATAGTTGGTGTTGCAGAAAAGAATGGGTATGTATCATTGATGGTTAAGGATTAATTAGTGATATATGTTTTTATTTTTCTTTATTTTTTTTTTTAATTGGTAGGAAAAATGAGGAGTTTGAGATGGTTGCTGGAGCTGAAAATGGGGGTTGCAAGTGTGGGTCAAACTGCACCTGTGATCCCTGCAACTGCAAATGAGTTATTAAAAGTCTTGGAAGGAAGATGGAGATCATAATATATTATTAATGAATTAATTAACTATTATGCTGATGTTTTAAATGGAAATAAAGCCTGAATGAGTACTACTGTTGTCTTGATGGGATTATATTGTATTTGTAGTACTTGTTCTTATGCCTGGATATGAATTATAGTTATCTTCTTCATCTCCCTCTTTATATTGTGTACAATTTTCTGAAATTTAATGAGAAATCATCATCTATCTACTTTATATTCTGTTGCCACTGAAAAACTTAATGTAAAAATCAGTGAAGTGAACCATCAAATATGTTCTTTGAGTTGGAATAATATATTCGAAACTCATGATATATAAATATATATATATATATATATATATAGAGGATAGATGCATGTTCTTAGATTTTCAGTTTAAGCAAGTTCATCTTTTAACAGTTGGATGATAATCCAATTTTTAAATGATCATTATTATTGTATTTTTAAATAGTGCTTTCTATTATTCAATTCAACTGAATAATATTAATGTATATATATATAAACAATAAAAAATAAGATATAATATTTTAATTCGAATCATAAATTTTAATCGTAATAATAATAGCTGAATCAATCAATCCGTTCATACATGTTGTTTCCCTGTATTTTTAAACTTTTACTGTCTTTATATCTTTTTAAAATCTAAAAATATTGGGTCCACGTATGATCTTTTCTAATATATATATATAATTTTGAAGGGGAATTTTAATAGCCTTCCGTGTTTTTTCGACCTTATGATCATTCATTGTATCTGTCTAAATACTGTAAGGCCACGTACCCAATCAGTATAAGTCTTTTCATTTATCATTTATTATTTTTAAAACTCCAACCAGAATTAAACTAGTCTTACATCAAACACAACGCGGATTTAATTAATTAAAATAAATTTATATAATAATAATAATAATAATAATAATATAAAAGTTCAATCTGGGTTCTTGTTTCGTCGAAATAGTCAAACCCACGAAGCACACAGTGTGGTCGTTCCCCGCCCCCGCGAGATCATTAAACTTTGAATTTCACTAATACTATTTTGACACGTATCTAAATTAGAAACGAATAAGAACACGCCACGTAACCAATTGAGGTTAAGCTCTTCATTTCCTCGAGCTTACATCACTCTAACGAGCATAAATACACCTCCTTCTCTTTCCCTCGAATCAAAATCAAATCCTTCGACTTCCCACGATCCATCTCCAGTAATGGCGCCATTATCTCCGGCCAAAACCCTAGCCGTCCTCATGGTGATGATCCACCTCTTTTCCTCCGTCACCGCTGTCTCCATCGGCGTCAACTACGGTGCTTTCGCCGACAACCTCCCGCCTCCCGCTCAAGTGGCCACATTCATCAAGGAACGCACCTACATCAACCGCGTCAAGCTCTTCGACTGCAATCCCGATTTCATCCGTGCTTTCGCCGGCACTGGAATCTCGTTGATGATTACCGCCCCCAATGGCGACATCCCCTCCCTCGCCAACGCCACCGCCGCCCGGGCCTGGGTCGCCGCCAATGTTGCCCCATTCTACCCAGCCACCGATATCTCCCTCATCGCCGTCGGAAACGAGATCATGGCTACCTCTGATAAATTCCTCATCGCACGCCTCGTCCCAGCCATGCGATCCCTCTCCGCGGCCCTTTCCGCCGCTGGATTCCACAAGATTCGGGTCTCCACCCCTCACTCCCTCGGAATCCTCTCCGCCTCCGAGCCCCCCTCTAGCGGCCGCTTCCGCCGAGGCTACGATAGGGTAATATTTGGTCCGATGCTCAAATTCCACCGCGAGACCAAAACCCCCTTCATCGTCAACCCCTATCCTTACTTCGGCTACACTGATCGCACCCTTGATTACGCTCTCTTCCGGCCGAACCCCGGCAAGTACGATCCCGCCACCGGGATCAACTACACCAACATGTTCGATGCCCAGCTCGACGCCGTCTACGCAGCGATGAACCGTCTCGGTTACGGCGACGTCGAGATCGCCGTCGGTGAAACAGGGTGGCCATCAATGGCGGAACCGAATCAAGCCGGCGTCAGCGTCGAGGACGCCAGATCCTTCAATCTGAATCTAATCCGCAAAGTGAACTCCGGCAAAGGAACGCCTCGGATGCCCAACCGAACCTTCGAGACCTACATCTTCTCCTTGTTCAACGAGGATCTCAAGCCCGGACCGATCGCCGAGCGAAACTTCGGCCTCTTCCGCCCCGATCTCACACCCGTCTACGACGTCGGCATCTTGCGCGGCGGCCAGGTGAGTCACCTTTGACCGGAGTTCCTTTTCCCGTTCTCGTTTCGCCGTTTCGGTACTAGTGATTGACAGCTGCGCTTTGGTTGAAGTGACGCGGTTCGCGTTTCCGCCATTATTCTCGGTTTGCGGTTGCGTGTGCTTCTCTTTGTATGCGTACTTCTCTGACTAACAAAAACTCAATATTTTGGCTATGAATTAACAAATTGAGTAATTTGTTACCATTTTTTTAAATTAAGAAATTAAAAATTTATTTTTGATTATTTTTCTACATTGGATTCTTTGCCAAAAGTGTAGATGTGATTCAAATTGTTAGGACTTTCCGGTCGGGGATGTCACGTGAATATAGGCTTTTGTGGCAGCCTTTATTAAATTTTCAAAGAAGCAAGCATCTTTCCTTTTAATCTCTTTATTTAATTGAACTTGAATTTGGTTGCAGTCTGGCGGTGGGGTGCAACCGAGTCCAACTAGAAGATGGTGCGTGGCACAGTTGGGTGCGAGTAACCAGGCCCTGCAAGACAACATTGACTACGCTTGTAGTAACGGAGCGGATTGCAAACAGATCGAAGTGGGTGGTGCTTGCTTCGAGCCCAACACGCTTTTGGCCCATGCCTCATTCGCTATGAACTCCTACTTTCAGAAGGCCGGTCGCCATGACTTCAACTGCGACTTCTCCCAGACCGGCGTTATCACCGCCACTGATCCTAGTTAGTTCTGTTACCTTCTTCCCTACCAAGTCCTTACTCTGTTTTTGATTAACTAACAATTGCTTGATTCTTTGGTTTCTTTTTGGGTTTTCCAGGTTATGGAACGTGCAAGTTTAGCTCTTGAAAAGGCTATTATAATGTCTTAACCTTTACCTTTTAGCTTTCACTTTGTTTTGTTTATCATCATCATCTAATCAACAAAGCGCTCAATCTGTGTAACCCTTGTGTTATACGGGAAATTTTCCTGTTTATGTAACTATTTTGTAACATCCATGCGCAATGGAACAACGTTTGATTTATTGTTATAAATACCAAAGTTATGCTGGTTAATGGTTATATATATATATATATATTACTCTCGGTCATTGAGCCGCATCACACACACACGCAATGGCTCAGTTTCATCACCCTTTGAAGCTCATTCATAAAATCCTAAAAACTCAACCGAATCTCAATCCTCAAACCAACTCCATCATCTTCGACCTCTTGATCAAAAACCAAATCCAATCACGACGCGCTGAGGTTGCTGTTTTGTACCTCGAACGCATGCTCTATCACGACTTGACCCCAAGTTCAAATACTTTCAACAACCTCCTTCGTCTCCTTTTCAACTCCGGCCAATCCCACAATGCCTTCACTCTCTTCGACAAAGTGAAGGGCAGGATTCCGCTTGATAGTTATAGCTTCGGCATCACCATTCATGGTCTCTGTGACGCCGGAGAACTTTGCAAAGCTTCTGATTTGCTCAATCATCTTGAACTCACCGGCAACGTTCCCAACGTCGTCTTGTACACCATTCTCATTGATGGTCATTGTAAAAGAGGCGACTTGGAAGAGGCTAAGAGTTTGTTTCATAGATTAAGCGAGGTTGGTTTAGTTCCCAATGAGTACACCTACACCGTTCTTATCAATGGCTGTTTCAAGAGAGGCTTCAGGAGTGATGGCTTTCAACTCTATAAAGACATGAAAAGCAATGGAGTCTTCCCAAGTTTGCACACTTTCAACTCTTTGATCCATGAGCTATGTAAAGATCCTGACTTGGCTCCTGCGTTCAAGCTGTTTGATGAAATGCGTCTGAAGGGTGTTGCATGCAATGTTGTCACGTACAACACTCTCATCGGCGGGCTTTGCAGGCAAAAGAAAGTCAAAGAAGCTATGAGATTGATGGAGAAGATGAGAAGGGATGGAATTAGTCCGAGTTTGATTACTTTCAATCTAGTTTTGGATGGGTATTGCAAAGCAGGGAAGTTACCAAATGCTCTTAAAGTGTTGGGTCAGTTGAAGTTAAGTGGTTATTCTCCCAGTCTGGTTACTTATAATGTCCTTTTGGCTGGTTTTGCCCGGGCTTGTGATTTATCAGGAGCTGTGAATGTCTACAAGGAAATGACTGGGAGAGGGTTGGCTCCTAGCAAGATAACCTTTACTATTCTCATTGATACTTTTGCGAGAGAGAATGAAATGGAAAAGGCCTTTGAGATGTTTAACTCCATGGAGAGAGCTGGATTAGAGGCAGATGCTTATTCATATGGGGTGCTAATACGTGGGTTGTGCATGCAAGGTAATATGAAGGATGCATCGAAGTTGTTTCGATCAATGATCGAGAAAGGTCTGAAGGCAAACCATGTTATCTACGACATGTTAATCCATGGCTATTGCAGGGAAGGCAGCTCATACAGGGCTCTCAAGGTGTTTAGAGAAATGAAAGAGAATGGCATGGTTCCTAACATTGCAAGTTATGGCTTGCTGATTCGCATTCTCTGCATAGATGGGAAGTTGCAGGATGGTGAAGCTTTGCTCAGTGAAATGGTATTGTCTGGTCTTCAACCAAGTGATTCTATTCTCAGAGCAGTGGCTGTTGCCAGGGAGGGACATTCTTCATAAGAATATCAAACCTGTAAGGAGTAGTAAAAACCAAGTGCACAATGATCCTGTATACAATTATGATATGCATTTTCCAAACATCTAACAGGAAACAAAATCTTCATGCCAGGTACAGCAGAATAAGAAGCTCTAAATCACAGAGACAGAGACAGAGACAGAGACAGATACAGAAACACAGAGGGAGAGAGAGAGAGAGAGAGAGAGAGAGAGAGAGAGAAATATAGTAGATGACATGCTCAGAATGTTCAAATAGCAACAATAGAATAACATTTGCAGCTCAGCGGCCGTTCATCTCAGTTCCCGGCCATTGACGACAACCCATTTGCTCAAGAAACTTGCTTAGCTGCATGTGTTTGGCCGCCCACTGCTCCGCAAGCTTCTGCTCCTTCACTTCAGCCTCTCGCCTCAAGCCCAGAATTTGTTCTCTGTATTCAGCTTCGATCCTCTCTAAGACAAGCTGCTGCTCTTCCCTCAGTGCCCTCATCTTGGCTTCGAACTCCTCAAATTTTTCTCTCCTCTTGCATTGCTTCTCTGATTCCAGCTGCAGCTCCACTCTCTTCAGCCTCCATGCTGTTTCCTTCCTATGTGAGACCCATGCCCTGTGGCCTTGCTCCAACTCTCTGCAACACTCCACAAGCTCTGAAACCATCTGGCCATTGCCTGTAGGAACACTAGGAATCATGTTGTTTGGCACATTACTCAACCCCAGACCATTCTCTGCTCCTCTCTCTGCTTGAAGCCAAGATGGTGGTGGTGCTGATGGGATAGCAGCAGGTGAGAGCGTAAGAGTGACCGAAGGCGAAGAAGGCTGCCTTACAGCAGGACTAGTATTAGAATTGGAAAGCCAAGGTGGAATCAATGGAGTTGCCATGAGCAATGGGGTAATTCTTCTATCTTTCACCAACTTCTCTGCAAAGTTTTCAAGAATGCTATCGTACTTGCCTTGTTCAATCACAATTGGCTTGTTACTATCTTTCAATTCCCTCTGTTGCTTCTCCTTAAATACTTCCCACCACTTACCAAGTCTTTTTGCAGTGCGGCCAGGGACTTCAGCAGCTATCTTCTTCCACTTGTTGCCGTGCTTAGCCTGAAGCCGTATCACCAACCGCTGCTCCTCTTCTGAAAGAGATCCCTTCTTGATGCCAGGCTTGAGGTAATTCTTCCACCTCTCTAAACAAGACTTTGCATCCCTGTCTAGTGGCACATTCATGCGCTGAGACACGAGGTGCCACTCTCTGGGTCCATACTGCTTCACATAAGCACGTAATAGATTATCTTCTTCAGTTCTCCACCGCTGCCTTTCTTTCATCTGGAGAAGCCAATGTCCATGGTCTTGGTATCTTCATAATATATAAATCTGAAATATAAATCATAGCCCATTTTAACTGATTTTGACTCTCTTTCTGTTTCCATACTTTTTTTGGCTTATTTTTCATTGTCTATGATGAGCAAATCTTTTAGTTCTCAGACACAGAATAAAAATCATGCACAACATCTAGACCACACCACATCTTACTAGTTAAACAACACTTGCAGGACAATAACATAAAAAAGAACAGCACATTATCTACAAGAAGAAGAAGAAGAAGAAGAAGAACTCACACAGATGCGCCTCTCCACTGCACTGTGCCCCAACACCAGAGAGAAGAAGAGCTACACAAGGTGGTATATATATATATATATATATATATATATATGAACAGATAAAAGAAAAGCAGAGAGCGGAAAAGAAGGGCACGCGAGCTTAATAGTGACGTAATAAGAGAATGAAAGAAGAAGAGGAGAAGCAGAAAGGAAAGGAAAAAGAGAAAAAAAGAAGGGTATCCGTTAAGTCATTTCCAAGTTTGCAGTGGAAAAACAAAAAGGAGTGGCCTACAAGTGGGTTACGTTTTTTACAAAACAGCATAATGCTTTAAAGTAACGGTGAATAGCATTAACTAGATTGATTAATGAGGAGTTACTTACTATAAAGAAAGAGAGACTGAGGAATCTGGGACGCTCCTGGGCAGAGAAGAGAGGGTGTGACCACTCAGTCTGTGTGGGCACAGCACCAGCAGCAGCAGTAGTAGCAGCAGGCAGCAGCAGCAGCAGTGCATGCAGGATTAAATACGTAAAGAGAGGTGAAAACCAGTGAATGACTATAGTTTTACCAGTAATACTAATACTGCTACTACGGCATTGATACATTATTATTGTATGAATAGTAAGATAAAAAAAAGGTGGGGGTGGGTTAGTGTACCGAGGAGGTGGTGGTGGTGGTGGTGGGTGGGGGACCCGCGAGGAAGAAGGGGGTGGTTGTTAGTCCGGGCATTGCGGCACAAGGAGACAGGGCGATGTGGACGCGACCTCCCGGGCACTCGTCGAGAGTGTCAGCGATTAGTAATGTCGCTATCTTGGCAGAGGAGGGTGGTGTGGTGTGGTGGGCCTGGTGTCCATCACCGTGACCAGTGCTACCATGTCTCCTTGCTTTTTTATTTGTCCAATTATTCCACACGCTCACACGCGTGTACACACACAGATACACACGGTGGTGTTTGGATTTTTGTGTGTTATTTTGTGATGATTATTGAAGGATCATGGTGGTGGTTTTGGTCAGTCTATGTGAATGTGAGTGAGGACACTAGACACAGATTATTATATTGTCCTCTTCCATTCTGATTTTCTGATTCTGATATATGATTATTTATTTATTTATTTATTTATTTTGGTAGACTTGGTTGTGGTAAATTTGACTGATGACCCCCTTCAAGTTTTTATTTTTTTTATTTTTGTATATCACAATTGAAAGTCCATTTTTTACTGGACAGCCAAGTTAAATTACTCTATGCTTTAAAGAGGCTTAATCAGCAACATTATTATTATTATTATTAAATAAAATAACTCATAGCGACACAAATGCCGGGCCGGCTTAAGAAAAATAATGACAATCACTCTAAAGCTAAAAGGTGATCAGTGTTCCAAAAAGGGTAAGACAAGGGAAAAGCCAGAGGCTCCTTATTAGTTACAATATTTAAAAAAACTAAATTCTATCAGTTGTATTCACATTATTTTTCATCAAGTTAAAATTCAAAATATTTATTTAAAAAAAAAAACATTCTGATTTAAACAGGCTAAATCGGGACCATGTGGACCAGACTTTAATCTGAAGCCCGGCCTGCCTATCTGTCTCACGTGATTTTCACGTGTGTATGGATAACACACAGCACGTACGATGCTAATGAATCGCGCCTTTAGAAGGGTATAACCGTAATTTAACTGTTCACTGGCCTGCCCAACCACCTCCGCTTTCGCTCGCTTTCCAAACCCTTCGCATCGTTCGCTGCTTCTCGGACGGAGAAAATGGCCAGGAAATTCTTCGTTGGAGGCAACTGGAAATGCGTAATTCGATTAATTTCTTATCAATTCACGCATTATTTGTTGATTTTCATCGTTTTTTGAAGTTATTATTCGTTGAATGTAGTATATTATTCGTTTAAGTGCGTTGTTTGGTTGATCGGATGATCCTTTTTTTTTATCGATATTAGAGTTTATTGAATGAATGGATGAATGAATATATTTGGTTTATATTTTATTTTATTTTTTTGGGGAACAAATGTTTAGATTGATGATTTCGTGAGAATTTTGATACAAGTTGTTATTTTTCATATGATTGATGATATTTAGTTGGTTTTTTTTAGAATGGAACTACTGAAGAAGTGAAGAAGATTGTTGGCACCCTGAATGAGGCTGAAGTCCCGCCGCAGGATGTTGTGGGTGTGTTAATTTGATTTGCAGTTTTGCTAAATGTTAATATGCTCTGAAGATCTAACATTCATGATGAAAAGTTTTAGATTGATCTAATGAATTGAAGAAGTTAGGCCAATGTTTTGTTTTGCAGAGGTTGTTGTTAGCCCTCCGTTTGTGTTCCTTCCTTTGGTGAAAAGCTTGCTGCGGCCTGATTTTCATGTTGCTGCACAGAATTGCTGGGTAAAAAAGGGAGGAGCTTTCACTGGGGAGGTTAGGTGAGTATTGATTTTTCAACTTAAATTGCATTTGTTGTTAGTTATGAGCTTGGAGAAATTTGCCATTGGCTTGGACGTCATGATGATTTCATTAGCTTCTCCTTATTGATTTTAATTTAAATGTGAAAAATGAATAATAAATGTAGGATTTGCTGAGTATAGTATTCATTCAAAAGCTACTAGAGCTGCATTATAATGCATTACATTTTTTTAGGTTGAGAGGTTGACACCTAGAAATTAATGCTTATCATGCACAGAAACACATGAACACTTGGATTGGAATAATTAGGAATTTGTATTGTTTGTAGCGTCCTTATCGCTGATCTTTTGTTGCAAATATTTTAGTAGCATGATGATATTTTACTGGTTTTCTTTCGTATTGATCCATGTTTTGGTTTTGTGGTATTCAGCTAACTTTTATTAACTGTACAGTAAGTTATTTTATTTATTTATTTACTTGCCAAAGTAACTTCTGCATGTTTTATGTTGTTTTTGTTGCCATTTCAGTGCTGAGATGCTTGTGGATTTTGGGATTTCTTGGGTTATTCTAGGACACTCAGAAAGAAGGTTGTTGCTTGGTGAATCAAATGAAGTAAGATCAATTGACAATGCATGTAACTTGAATATATTGGCGTGAATTTTAGATAATCTCGCCATAATTCTGCTTTCGGTAATACAAAAACTGTTACCTAGAATTTTTACTTTTTCAAGTTTAATTAACAAAACCTGGCAGTCAGTTCTGAAACTCTATCTTTTGAATGGATTTAAGATATATCTCTTCTTGAATTTAGTTCTGAAATTGGGAGCTCAGTTCTGAAACTCTAGCTTTTGAATGGAGATATTCCTTCTTGAATTTACTTCTGAAACCAGGAACTCAGTTCTGAAACTCTATCTTTTGAATGGGATTAAGACATATCCCTTTTTGAATTTAGCTCCGAAACATGGAACTCAGTTCTGAAACTCAAGCTTTTCACAAAATAAATTTAGTAAGGCTCAAGTGTCACCCAACTTCTTGAATTTGTTGTCTCAATAGTTACATTATGCTAAGCACTTTTGGTCTTTCACTGTTCATATTCATAAATTATCTACATATCACTTTGCCTTTATTCAATGCCAGTTTGTTGGAGATAAAGTTGCATATGCACTTGCTAAAAACCTCAAGGTCATTGCTTGTGTTGGTGAGACTCTTGAGCAGCGAGAATCAGGATCAACTCTGGACATAGTTGCTGCACAAATAAAAGCCATTTCAGGTAATTTCCCTTCTCTGCCCCAATCGTATGAGTAACTCAATCTCTTCTGTTGATGTGGTCACTCTTCAGTATGGTGTTAATGCTCAGTGCCCCGCATTATCTGAATCTGGAATGAGTTATTAATATCCATATTATTTTAATTTGACTTCACTTCATTATTTTATTTTGAGATTATTAGAAGGGTGGTGTTAACACAGTTCTATTGGAATATATTATGTTACTACTACTAAATAATACTGGCAAGAACTTTTAAGCTAGTTGAAAGATCTTCTGAGGTGGCGCTTCTGCTGAAGAAATGCATTTCAGAAATGGAATTTTCTTTTCTGAGTGGTTCTTGAGTGAACTGTTGATTGAAGTTGATTTTTCATGGGTCAATTGGGAATATGCTCTTGTTTGGTTGTTATCATATTTTACTGCTTGGATCAGAGTGCTGTGGGACTAATTTCATTCTAACTCTGAATTCTGATAAACCGCATATGAAGATACACCTGCCTTAATTTGTACAATCTGTATATAGGTTTCAGTTAACAGATATAAAAGCAGTTAAATTTGTCACATGTTTGGGTCTAGGTTTTTGTATTTCTTATAATTGATACCATTCTCAATGACAAGTTTCTGGGTTTACTCTTGCAGAGAGAATATCAAATTGGACCAATGTAGTAGTGGCCTATGAACCAGTTTGGGCAATTGGAACTGGCAAGGTTGCAAGTCCTGCTCAGGCTCAGGAAGTATGTTCTACCAACTCATCTCTACTTTCTCTGTTGTTTAGATGATGTTCTTGTCTATTATATGGATAGTATATTTCTGTAGTCTGAACATTCTTATTTTCATATATATTGAGCTTTATTCAGTAAACATGAGCTTCAATTTTGCTCATTTGCTTTGAAAATTACTTCAGGTGCACTCTGTTCTGAGGGAGTGGTTTCATACAAATGTCAGTCCTGAAGTTGCTGCTTCAATTAGGATTATATATGGAGGCATGTTTTCCTCAAATTACCTTCCCTTTTCAACTGAGTTTGTTACTACTCGCACATTATGATGAGTAGAAAATCTTGAAAATCATAGTAAAAAATCTGTTATAATGCGTGGCTGTGACAGGCTCTGTCAGTGGAGCAAATTGCAAAGAACTGGCAACACAACCTGATGTCGACGGATTCCTTGTTGGTGGAGCATCTCTCAAGGTTTGTAATATAACTGTAAAATACCTTATATTCTTTGGTGCAGTGACCATTATAATAACTTTGCGGTAACTAGAAAGTTCCCATGATCTCTTGCATGCTTGTTGATGTTCAAATGAACTTCTCCTACATGCTGAACGACAATTCCATTGTTCTAAAGTTAGATCAATAGACCTGCAACAAAAATCATACTGATAAAGATGCAGCTTCAAGTTTATGTTATCTTTCTAATATATATATATATATATATATATCGTTATATTGAGGTAGTTATTGAGAATGTACATCCATGTATTCGTTTAGAATGTGTCGCACCACTGTGCATGGCTAATCTAAATTTTGTATTTTTCTTTTCCTGACAGCCTGAGTTTGTGGACATAATCAAATCTGCTACACTTAAGAATTCTACTTCAAAGTTTCTCACGGACGTTTGCCATGGCCTTCTCTGATTGCTTCTGTTTGAAGGAGTGCCCTTAGCTGTATATTTTATAACGAAAACATGAATAATACCTTATACCTATAACCATTCGGCTTTCCTTTAACACTATTCATAACTGTGAGATTTTATGTACATATGTATTTAATATTATATCATGCTTGTAAAGGTTGACAAAATTTCCGATTATTCCTTTTATTTCATGTGTTGCTGTGATGGGTTTACACAGTCACTGAAAAACCATCTGGTAAGCGGAGAAGCTGGCATGCAGCCAAATGTAAGATCAGAATTTTAGATTCGTTGTGCTTAATAAATCCTTAGTTAACTCATGATATATTAATTATAAATTATTCCAGGCCTTAGTTAACTCATGATATATTAATTATAAATTATTCGAGGCCTTGCTAATATTAGTAGATTTGTACCTTTTTTTTTGGGACAATAGTGATTTATTAATTTAACTAAATGTCAAATTAAATGATTTGAGTTTTATCATATGCACATCCATTTTTGGAGAGAACCAAAAACATGTGAATAAATAGTACTAATATAGAATTCAACAATATTTTACTGTTTTTTTACAGTACTACAATAGTACAGGTTAAATTTTTCATATTTTTTTTTGAAAATATTAATTATATAAAATTATTTATCATTATATGTATAAACCGCTCTAAAAGTATTTCAAAGAATAATTTTAAATAATTTTATTTTTTTTATATTACACACGTTATTAATAATTTAAAAAATAATTATTTAACAAATGTTTATGGAACTTTCAAAACGAAGGAATGGCAACAATTTACATGTAGGGGGCTATTTAATTATAACATTATAAATTCCATTGTTGTATATATAGTATTGTCTCTAAACTCAAAAGCTATAAAAATTTCAATACGGAGAGGGAATTTGACTAGTTATTATTATTTTTATTGTTGTTACTGTTGTTGTTATTATTGTTAGTAACTTAGTATTGGTTGTGGTGGTACTTGTAGTAGTATTAATTTGAAAGCATAATATATAAAGCAAGACAAGCCTAGAAAACAAGGATATATAAGCAAAGAAGCTAGTGGCGTCCCATTGCATGAGCAGCCACTACGGCCGCTTCCGGTCCCGGACGATAAACGCATTCCGGTTCTTGAAGGCAATGTCATACATATGAGTTGATCGGATATCCGAGAACCTCTTCGGCAACGAGATGAGGTCCACTGACGAAGCTGAGCGGTGGTACTGGATAAGCTCTTGATTTCCCAAGGTGTAACGTACCCAACCAAGCTCTCTCAAGTGACCCTCAAGCTCCTGGTGCGATCCCACCACCTTCCCTGTTGCCACGTGCACCAGTACGCTAGTTCTCCCCGCCATTGCCGAACCCGAACCAGACCCAGACCCAGAGCTCTCCATCGCCTTACCGTTGGGGTTCTCGATTAGCCGGAGCACACCATTGTTGTTGAAGATCCACACGCCTGACATGGCTCCACCGGCGTGAGCTTCTCTTGCGATGTGCTCCTCCTCCTCCTTATATAGCACTGAGTTCTTATGTTGTCTCCATACGTGGAATGTTATCATTGGCTCAATTCGAGATACGTGTGTGCATGTGTGCACTCACGTAGTTTTCAGCAGAAGCGTTGGATGAGAGATCGACGGCTATTGTTTTGAGGGTCTAGTTTAGTTAGGAGGTACCTGGGGGATAAGTTAGTGGGTATTTTATTTTTTTACCGTAGTAAGGACTAAGGACTGAGGAGTGTAACGTTGGGTTTTGACTAGTACTTGGCTTTTGATGTTGAAGGGTAAGTAACGCAGGTAACTGTTGCTTACCACGCTGTGTTCAAAAATGGTATCTTTTGGTTGTGGTGACTAGACTAATTCTTTCTCTTGTATTATTTATTTTTAGATAATGTTTCGATCTTAACTTTTTTAAGGGTGCGTTATTGATATATAAAGTTATGAAGGGAAGTGTTTTTTTTTTAATCAAAGAGCTTTACATTTCTATTTTAGTTTAGTTTATGAAAAAAATTTCAATGCAAACCGAATTTGAGCTGAAATATAATATAATGATCTTTGCTTGAGAGATGAGAGTCAACTGTTTGGTTTTATCAAACTGCACTAGATAGAACTATTTGATTTGTTATATTTTTCTTTTATAAGTACATAATAATAATTTAATAATAAAGACAGATTATAAATTAAAAAAGTTAAGGGGAGATGGTAGTTGAGAAAGATATGCAGTTTGACTGGCCGGTTTATTGAGTACTCACGGATGAACAGTTGGTATATATGGAATAACTGATAATAGTACTATTAGAATGGAAACAAGTGGCCTCTTGTTGCACACAGCGGTGGACCACAACTCCAAAAGACCGGCTTAATAGAGTGGGGTTATCCCCCATATATATGCACATGAACTCCCCCTCAATGTGGGACTAAACCAGGTTTGCAATATTGCTCCCCTTATTAGACCCGACATCCTCGCTTCACTCAGGTGGTGTGGGACTGGGTGAAGGGCTGACCAACGGAGGGTTCTGACCAGTAGAGGGGTTGACCAGGGACAAACCTGAGTGAAGTGCCTTGAGTGAAGTGCCTTGAGTGAAGTGTCGTTGAGTTAAGCGTACTTGATCCGACGAGGACGTCGGGTTTGATCGGGGAGCAATGTTGCAAACCTGGTTTAGTCCCACATCGCCTAATTAAGAGGGAGTCCATGTGCATATATGTGGGGGCAACCCCACCCTATTAGACAGATCTTTTGGGATTGTGGGTCCCCCGTTGTGTGCAACACCTCTCTTTTCTATCAACCTAATAAATCACATTATATCAACCTAATAAATCACATTATATTTGTTAGTAGCGATCAATGCCATGCTATATTTGCAATGCAATGCAAACTTTGTTTTAAAAAAAAAATAAAAATAAGAGTGGTACATATATTAAGTAAAAGTATATAGATCAGGGACCTTATCTTATTAATGTTGTTAGGTACTTTTTTTCCATCAAATGATAAAATTATGGATCATTACAGTTAATTTAAATATTATAAATTTAAACTAATTTACTTATAAAATTAATTTAAGTTTAAATTAGATTTAAGCTAACAATATTACTGAAATTGATAGGACACCAGATCGCTTAATTTGTTGATTTTAAAATGTATGATCTAATGACTGAAGTCTGAAGTGGGTTATGATTTTTCTAAACCGAGTTTACAGCATTGACTTCCTTTGATTAATTCAAAAAGTTAAGTCCGCTTTGGACGGTTGGTGCCTTATGTTCAAAGTTCTAGATTACCATGTCTTGTACTCGTTGTTGACCAATAAATTAATCCTTTTCATTATTATTATTATTATTATTATTATTATTGATGCACATAATGTTAAACATGACTGAAAATGGTTGTAATCATGCAATCCATGAGATAATAAAAATATGAGTAATCCGGTGGTAATTTATCTAAAATTCACAAGAAGATGGGGTTCAAAACTTTACTTTTATTTGTACTATTTATACATACTAAGATATTTGTTTATCCTAATATGGATTCTTTGTGGGTGGTACAATGTTTTTTCTTGCACTATAATTGATACACCTCCATATCTACCATTTGTCTACGGTTGTGGTTTTTATTAAAATAGTACTAATAAATAATAATAATAATATGACAATATATAAATATATTTATAGATAATAATAAATAAGTAATTGAATATTTTTTATTTAGATAAGTCTTATAAAGATTTTCCTAGAACGTCCCATATATTAAAAAGTATGAGAGAAACTGAAATAGAGTGGTTAGGTTATTGTTTTATTTTTTAGTTTCATATAAAATGGAAATAAAATTTAATTGTGATTGATTAAATTAATGTGCAAATAAGATTCAACAGTTCAGATCACGTCTTCTATGTATATGTATATATATAAATATATATAAACGCAAGCTCAATTAATAACTCAACCATCAAAGTCAGAGACGTGTCGTTAATGTCAACTCGTACGTCTTCTTTGGAATGATTCATAGCATACCTCCAAGAATTCTTCAGCATTGACTCCATCTCTCTCTTTCTATCTTTCTATCTATTTGTTCATATATATCTCCACCAAAAGCCTGAAAGAAAAGCAACAGAGAGAGATTTGAGTTGCAAAGATGGCAAAAGGCATATTAGAAGTCCAGCTTATTGATGCCAAAGGCTTGCATGACACTGCTTTATTAGGTTCATAATTAATCTCTTCATCTTTCTCATCCTAATTCTCTTTATATATATATATATATATATATATATCATTATTTTCTCAGATTAAATGAAATGAAATGCTGCAGGGGAAATGGATCCTTATGTCATGATCCAGTATAGGAATCAAGAACAAAAGAGCAGCGTTGCAAAAGGTTTGTTAATATTGTGAAAAACTATTCATATAATATATTTCAACACAAGTTTTGATTAAATGTAGCATAACTTTTGTGGTGCAGATCAAGGGACGAATCCATCATGGAATGAGACTTTTAAGTTTCAGGTTCAGAATGCAGAAGCTGCAGAGCATCACCAGAAACTTGTCCTTAGAATCATGGATAAAGATATATTCAATGCTGATGATTTTGTTGGTCAAGCAACGTAAGTGAGATTTGAGAATGATTAGGAACAAGAATATGAAGAAAATTTCAAGTTTTTGGATTCATTAGTGGCTTGTAATGCAGGATTAATGTTGCTGATGTGATTTCTTTGGGAGTTGAAAAAGGAAATGGTGAATTGCATCCTTGTAAGTATAGTGTGGTGCTTGCTGACAGGACTTATTGTGGAGAGATTAGAGTTGGTGTTAAATTTACTCTCAAGGTATCAATTGACATAGAATGCTAAATTTTTTATTTTTTTAATGTTAATTTTCTTTTGAAAATGTTTCTGTTTCTGATTGAGTTTTTGTTTTAATTAATGTTAGATGGAGGAGGAAATTACTGAAGAGTTTGGAGGTTGGAAACACAGTTTTGGTCATTGAAGAATGTCTAAGTTTTCCAATTGGAGCTGTTTTATATAGTTTTTATCATATATGATGTTATTAGATTCAGTATCATCTCTGCTTTATAGTTTGTAGTTTGTATACCATTTCATGTATGGAAATCTTTATGAAGCTTTGAAGTAATGTTGTGTTTGTGTTGATGAAGAGCATAGAATATGCATAGTCAAAGTCTTCTAAAAATTGAAATGAAAAAGTCTTCTAAAACATTTTCTTTTTTGTAAAAAAAAAAAAGGTTCTAATTTTAATCCTTGATTTACCATTGTTTGCCTCCACATGTTTCTAGATATGCTCACCAAACATGCTCCTTGATTTACCATTGCTTGCCTTCATAATGTATTACTTAAAATTAATTTCTTTGTCTAACATTGTTTTCATTAATCATGGAAGACTTGTTCCTGAATTTTATGCTTGAGAACTCAAACATTAATATATATTCTCCATAAAACAAAGTGAGGAAGGAGAATTGTGTGGATAGATATAAATGGGTGTTAAAAATATACTGCAATTGATAATCTCCAACAGGAAAAAGTTATCTTGGGATCACTTGATCAATTGTAATAATACTGCAATTACTACTAAAAATCGTGTTCAAAGGCGCGCAACCGACCTTCGGGTCTATTGGTACACGAGTCTCCGATAGAACTCTCACCGAGTGATGAGAGAGTTCGATTCTCGGCTGAGGGCACATTTCTGGGAGTTGTGAATAGTAGTTGTGTGCGGGTAGTTCAGCGTAGTGGCCCCATCCCTCACTGTTCCAACGGGCGTCATGGCGTCACTGCGGGTCTCAGTGAGTTCGCCCCACTCCTCTTCCCAAAAAAGGCGTGCAACCGATATTATTATTTATTTTGAAATAAAAAAATGAATGCCATTATATCAATGTTTCGTCAAGAAAGGTAACTGATTGCAATTGATGTGTTATATAGATATGTATTACTTTCAATGGCCCTGAGGACAACTTGGAAGTTGATTCTGAACCACCAGTTCAATCAACACATTAAAAGACCTTGTCTGCAAACCAGCAAAGACTAATTCTGCATTAACTAGTAGTCAAATTATTATGAATGAATTCATTTCAAAATCCCAGAAGCTCATATTATGAATTACATGGTTTTCTTTTGCACCACTCAAATCTTGGTTCATCTTAATCAAGATTGCTTTAGTTTGTAGTGTATGTGTATTTGAATTTAAAAGTAATAGGGCAGTTCTTTATTTACCAATCAAAAGATTTGAGAAAATCTGTATCAACTTCAACCAAAATTACAAACAAACATAAAGAGCGGTACAAACTTGAGCAGAAAAGACACTGCATACACCTCATTGTAGAAATGCAACTACCCTGTTCAGAAGGTTTAGACCAAAGATTGGATCTTCACAATTGACTTTAACAGAGATTTCCAACGGTCCAGATAATTTGCCGTCGGCGGTGACTGTTATTAAACATGGTTTTGAGTTGCTTAGTATTTCGCCGCTGAATCTCAAGCATAAACCTGATGCATTGTCCGCATCTGAAGAAACCGGCATGTCCACATTTACAAGGTGAACGCATGCGTTACTGAGTACCTTGGATGCCAGACACCGAGCAACGACTAGAAACTTGTCATCACAATGAGCAGAGTGCTGACCTTCATGCTCTACATCCTCAATATGGTCTCTGAAAGTGCATCTGCTTAAAATGGATTCACAGTATCAGGTAACAATTCAGAGCAGGGTCAATATAAATGGGAGGACAATACACAATCAAGCTCATTTCTTCGCAAATGAGTACAAAATTTCTGACTTCTAATGAGGATGTCAAAGAATCAATAAAAACACATGTTTTTGTGTGCAAGTTTGACCTTACCTTTTCATACACTCAAACATCCCTGGAAGTTGAGACTCCTTGTGAAGAAATGCTTCCATGTTCATGGTCAATGGTCTCATGAAATAACCAATGTCAGGCCATAATTTGATTGAATGCTTTTTGTTGTTGCAGAGCACTGCTAGCTTGAGCGGTAACAGGTGATGCTGAAAGCAAACTTGAAGGACTCTCTTCACTGTCTCACCTGGATCTAGAGAAGAAATCTCATCCATTGGTACAAGTGTGGGTACATCCCTAGCAGTTGACAACCTTGGGAAAAAATGAAATATGTAGCATTAGTTGGACAATGGAAATGTTAAACTTACGAGTTGCGGTAAAAGAGAAATTTAAAGCGATACTACAAATTTATTTTATGAACAATCATGAAGCACAAGAGCACCTTTCAGAATTTTCAGAAATTTGACACGCAGAGTCGATGCTGGCATCAGAATCTTCATCCTTCACAGATATTCCCTTCAAGGATTCTGCAGAACAATTTTCAAAATGTACTTCGATGCAGACCAGAAAAGGGGAAAGAGATGAAACCTCAGATGCAAACACATAATCCAGTTTCAAACCATTCCCATTTACTGGATCTAGCAGTGCCCGCAATTTTGGTTTCACAATATAATGAAGATCATTTATTGAGATTCTGGCAGACGCTAGGTTGAAGGAATTCTGCTGTGCAGATGATGAGCCGGGTTGCTCATCAAGCCATGATTCTAGAGCTGACTTAGACATTAACTCAGTTAAATCAGTAGAGCAAGACGCGCTAGTATTTGCCAAAGCATTAGGATTATCTTTAACTCCAATATCAGAAATATGAACTAGAGGGGCTTCAGTTTCATTTGGAGGGTCACGTTGACCAGATAAAGTGCTTTCGCTGTCATCATTAGAGCCATCTGACTTGCTAGCAATCCCCTCACTAGCATTTGAGCTTACATATGAATTTTCAGAATCATAATCTGAATCATTTTCTTCAACTGAAGTTCCAGATGACGATAATGCAGTTTTACCCATTCTCATATCCAGTACTCTTGTCTCATTAGACATTTCTGAACAAAGATGATGGTGGCTATCAAGTAGGCTGCATGGCTTTGGAAGGGGACCATAACCAGGAGCCGTATGGAGGACTGTTTGCGAAAGAGATCCAGGAAGATAAAACCGTGAATTATTAACTGAAGGATAGGTTGTCTGCAACTTTCCACTGAGTATTTCTTCTACAAATTCATGGATTATGCCATTATTAGGTGTTGAGCCAATATTACCATCATCATCGTCTGGAGAGATATAGCATTCCACCAACTTCTCTATAATGCGAGCACGATCTCGAATGTCATAATTCATATCATATTTTGCCAATTCAAGAACATAGCTTAAATTCTTTCTGAACATCTGCTTCCCTTTGTGACCACTTATTGCAATCTAGAGACACAAACATCACGGGAAACATTAAACATACAAAAAAAAAAAGAAGCCAAACGGCTTATCATTCCAATTCAGCTCATCAATTTCTTCAATGAACACAACATTCATGCATGATCAATACATAAAATTTTGATGAGTCCTTTAGCAAAAAATTCATTTATGTCTAAAGGCAAGCACCTTTGATAATTTATTGGAATTGACCTATGTTCAAGAAATATGATTAACCTAAAAACAAGTAAATAGAATGATAATAAATAAAGTATCCCTTGAATTTACTTTTATTTACCATATTCCTATTGAGTTGATACATAATTTAGTATTTTATGTCTAATCTGTAGTACCACTCAAAATAACACAAGCAATCCTTGAAATGCCTATGTAAACATCACACTCTTCAAGAAAAGAAAAAAGTGTGGATGTTTAATTATTACCATAACAAGGCATGAAGACCATAAATGATCATTAGAATGGAACAAACAAAGAAGCAAACACTTGATCAGGTTCAGATACCTTAGCAGCAGTATTCAGGATCTGGAGCTTTGTTTCAACCTCTTCTGAGATAAAGCTCCCAGCCAGATAGCTGAGTACAGTCGGGATTGCTTTAGGAATAATCTCTCCAACAGAGTTGTACTCTCCCACTATCCACACAATTAATGCACGAGCCACAGCCTCCTTGATTGCATCCAAAAGGCGAACTAACCGGACAATGACCTGTAGAATTTAATCAAACCAAGGAAAGAACTCTTAACAGATGTAGCGCGAGTATGTCGAATAAAGTACAATGAAGAAACCCTGAGCATAGGCACAATAAGCCATAGAAGAATATGCATACATGCTAAAAGAGTTTACAAACGTGACACCAGTAAGCCAATGTATACCTAACGATGTTTTCCGTGGCATATCAACCTTGGCTATGCCAGTGTTGATATAAAGTTGACAGTTCAGCTATGCTATATTTTGGGAGAGAAAATTTGTGGCAGTCATGAAGTGTCTTACAAATTTAACCAATAGCTCAATATAAATTTCTATAGTTCTTCAATTTAAAAGAAAACTGGCATAGACAATTGTACAATTTTAAAAAGGGAAAAAAACAAAAAGAGGAAAAGTAATCAAAACATAAAACACTTACCTTCTCATGAGTAGCTGGGTCTAGCTTTATGATAGCTTTTATGGACATGATGGCTTGAACCACTATAACTGCTTCTTGATTCATATTATCACCATTACAGATAGAAGATTCTGTAATACAAAATGTTGTTACCCTGAAGCACATTCACCATTCATTGTAAGTCAACTATTGATTATGTAAATTTCAGTAATGTACCTTGTACAATTAGAGCTAAAAGACCTTCCAGGCAACTGTTAGCCATAGAAGGAAGTCTTTGTGTGCATAACCCAATTGCAGCAACTGTATCAGCAACAAATTGCCTATCTGGATCCACAATGTAATCCTAGCAACAGCACTAGAAAGATAAACATCAGCAGATTTTCGAAGTCTCCATGAACTCTATATACATTCATAAGCTTCAGGAGAAGGGACAGAAGAAATAAAGGGAAAAAATAATAATGTGTGATTAAATGATTACCTGGAATTCCTCAAAAATAATTGGAGCTGACGAATCTGTAGCAATGGTGGACAGTATGTCAAGTTTCAGAGCCCTCGCATGATAGGGATCTGAGCTACAAATGAAGAAGTCTTCAAAATATGGTGCAAAAATTGCTGGAAGCACTTTGGCAAAAGTTTGTATGTTGCAGAGAATCTGCAGAAACCAAAGACATAATTCAGTCTAAGCTGATCCTACTGCTTGTTCTGCTCTTGGAATCAGCAAGGAAAGCTACAAGAAAACCAAGGTCTTCCTTTTGTCAAGAAATACTTAAATGAATATTAATAAATGGTTATGTAGATGCAGCAACTGAAAAAAAAAATCTATATCTTAACTGAGATCACAATCATATAATACCCACAGGGGAAGAAACAGTTCAAATAAAGTACTCACAACATATTTTGAAGTATACGATGATCTTAAAAGAAACAAAAGTGGTTTAACAATTCTGTCAACATCATCCCGGGGCGCCATAATCCAATGCACACCAGCAGCTGCAAGAACAACAGCACTGTTTTGACTCCACAACAACGGTGATGTGCACTGCAACAAAAGCTTTACATCCTCATTCTTGCATGAAGTAGACACAGCCTTCTCAGACTGATCACCATCCCCGTTTAATAAACCAGGCTGTGATAAAAACTCTTCTTGTCCTTCCATGTAGCACTTAAACATCAATGCATTTAGCTTGGCATCAGATGCCGCAGAGACATGATTGTCATCACACTCCAGAGAATCACTGCAAGAGTCCTTTTCGGATTCAGAACTCACAGTAGAGCCTGAAGCAAACATAATCGACTCACTGACAAGTCCATGTCTAGCAACTACATATCTCAGAAGATTGTCAATCAAGACAACCTGCCCCCACTCCTCCACATCAAGCAGGGCCTCGCACAATCTTCTAAAATTTTTTCCAATTAACAACAGATTATTAGGGCAAACAGAATTAAACGCAGCGGCAGCAGCTCCAACCACCACAGGGGAATGGTCACTCAGCAGAACACCCACGAGCTACATAAACAGTGAAATAAGTATTTTTTTTTTCTTCCAAAAAGATGGATTTTTTAATGCAGAGCAAGTCTAATTGGAGCAAAGAGAACTAAACCAAAGAGCTAACCTCCTCAAGAGCAGAAGCATTCTCCTCGTGGCGCAAATCAGATAACTTAGGTAGCGCACTAGCAGCACATTTCCTCACATATGCGGAGGGATCTCTGGCGCACTTGCCAACAGCTACCAAAACCAGAGGAGCGACAACGTGCAACCGAATACCAGCCATGGTACGCAAAGCCCAGGCACGCACCAAAGGGTTCGTATCTGAGAGGTCCTTCTGAAAACAGTTGATTGAAAGCAACGCTTCGTTCGGTCGCCTTGCCAATATGGAAAAGAAGAATATCAGAGATCTCAAAGGAAGAGAAGCAGAGGCAAAGGCAAAGGCAAAGAGAGTGCATGCACATACTTCTCAGCGTAATGGAGCAGATAAAGGTAGACGAGCTTCTTGACTTCGAGTGATGGAGAAGCGACGTTCTTCACGACCTATAGACAGAGATGGAGATGGAGATAAGCAAGTGAAGAGGAGATCGGAGGAGATGGGGAATGAATGAGACCTGGGGGAAGAAGTGGGAGACATCGGCGCCCTGAGCTATGAGGGCTAGGAGGCGTTTGAGGGCCTCGGACTTGTCGGAGTCGAAGCGGCTGTCGAGCAAGGGGGCGATGCTGGCATCGTCAGGGTCGTCGTAGAGGTGGGCATCGGTGCCGATCCGGAGAACCAGCGAAGACGCCTTGCTGAAGCTCTCCGCCGTTGCTCCCAACTGGGGGAACATCGATGCCATGCCGAGACGGAGACGGAGACGGAGAGAGGGACCCTTCCGCTTGGAATCGGAGATCGAAGGAGACCATCGCAGTTCTATTGATATCGGTTTGGCCTCGCCCAGCCCAGCCCAGCCCAGCCCAGCCCAGTTCTTCATGGGCTAAAACCAAAACCCAACTCAAGGCCTGCCTGTAACTATGCAATATATATTTTTTAATAAAATTAAAAAATCACAACACATACACTCTCTCACATGAGAGTCAAATGTTTTAGTGGATTGACTATTGCAAGTTTGCAACGGTGATAGTGTGAAAATATTTATATTATTTTATTATAATTATTAGTATTTTTTTATTTAAATATGTACAATCAAACCCTGAACTTTTTTTACAAAAGATTTAAACTTTGATCTTGAGTCTGGGAGAGAATGGAGGACCACCTCCTCCAATTATGATAATTTAAATTATAAAACTATCCTTTGTTCTTTGCAGCAATATTTTTCCAATCGAATCGCTTTAGAACATCAAATGTTCACTTGATTTTCATAACACTAAATAGGTAGATCATGCAGCTACTTCTACTACACAACCACTTGAGGAGTGATCCACTTATCCTAATAGTCTGAGCATGTATTTTGTTATCATATGGTAGATTTCGCCAACTCAGCTGTAGATTTTTTTTCTCCACAGCTTTGTATTGTTTGCAGGTGTGGGAATGCATCACTTCTAGTGATTGCCTCCCAGTCTTAATTTCTTTTTTTGCCCTTTATTGTTTTCTCTCTGTTATTTTTTAGTAGTCATTATCCATTGTTTTGTTTTATGTTTGTTCAGTTCATATGTTTGTTACTTTATGTTGTCTTTACTATCATATTGTTATGGTTTTCTTTTAATAAGTCGATTTTATCGACTTTACTCAAAAAAAAAAATTTATAAAATTAGTGATAATACTTTTTGATCGAGAATAATATTATTCAGTTTAAATATTTATTTTTGTCTAGCATGTAGTCTAGATGAAGTATTTGGTGGATTGATTTAAGTCCCATAAGGGAAGGACTGAGACTTTTTTGTAGATGAAGTTTGAGTCCCAAGAAAAAGTCATTCTTTCAAAAACAGTCAATGGCTCTACGTGGTAGATCACTTTGATAGAAGACTTCACTTCATTTTTTGGTTTAACAATCTACTTTTGATTGCATTATTTTTTTGGGTTTATTTTCAGTTGCTCAATTTTTTTTTTAAATTAAAAATTATAATTTATCCATTTTATGTAAAAACATAGATTGACGGTGCACAAAAAGGAAAATGCAATTATATAATAAATTCTTTATAACGAAAAAGTAAAAACGATAATTAAATTAAATCCATTTTGTCCCTCTACCCAAGCGCCTAGGCACATGGGAGCAACTCATCAACACCCTTTTATCAAAGCATATATAGACCACCATATGTCTCTCATGCGGCTCTCACGCACGGATTGAAGCCATGCCATGCCATGCCATTTCTCAGCATCATCAGTACCCATATATAATCATCTCCATCTTTCCCGGAAGTTTCAAGCACTCAAGTACCACAACATTCTTACTCACTAACATGCTTCATGATAATTCCATTACAATTGAACAATTGAACCTCGTTAGCTTCCCAACAAGCCAAGACACTACCATGCTAAACATGTGCAACTAGATATGCTTGGACACAAGTATATCCTCAAGCTCTACAATGACTAATTAATACCATAAAATAAGCTTCAATATATATATATATATATAGATGAATGTATGTAGTTATATATATATAACACCATAGCAGCTGCGGGTCACACTCTTTTTCCTTAAGACTTTGCAACCACTTCAGCCGCTGCTTTTTTCATCACTACAGTAGTTGTTTTGTCCTACTAAATCCCAAAAACAGCTCATAAAAAAAAAAGCTCTCAAGTCTCAACCCCACAACCAAACACTGCACTCCACTCACACTAGCTTTAATAACAAGCCCAAACATCAAAGAAGTGACAAGTTACTAAAAATAAATCAGGACTCTTTTGACTTTGTCTTCAAACCCTGAAATTCTTGCCGGAAAAAGTTTGCCCGAACTGCCAGTTCGCCGGAACAATGTTCCAAGAAGTGGAAGTACGGCGGTCACTGCCGGTGACGCGGAACGAGAGAGACTGACCGACTAACACTGAGTTTGACTGCCAGTTCTGGCCCCAGTTCCGAGACATGGGCATCCATCCTGTTCGTGAACCCTTCACACTGACACGTACGATGTTTCCAGCTCCGGCCACGTTTGAAATCAGCACCAGATTGAAGTACTTGAACCCATTTATGGTGAACCTAATTCCACCCTCTTTCCTGCATGGCACGCTGGTTGGGTCGCAGCGTGTCCATTAAATGGAGATTATTAAGAAATATAAGGGTGCAGATGTAAAAACATTGCATAAATTGTTAATTTAAAACTTTAAAAATAAGTTATCAAATTTTCCTATATATATATATATATTTTTTTAATTAAAAATGACCGTACTGTAGGTACACCGGATATCGCGGTTATTGCCTCGTGGATGCATTGATTTTTCCGTACAAGTAATTGACTAAAACGGCCTCTAAATTTGCGATATTTTCGGAATTTGTCCAAGTACACGACAAAGAATGTTCACATTCTGGTCAGAAAGAACTAAAAAAGAGGGCGAGGTGAAGAAACGTACCGGCGATAAGAGACGGGGACGATGCCGGCGCGATACTCGGCGATCTTGAGGAACATTGGCATGGCGAGATCGAAGTGAGGTCGTGGAGGATTGCACCACCCGCCATTATCAGAGGGGAGGGCATAATTAGGGGGGCAAAAATTGGTGGCAGTGATGAAGATGGATGGGCTACCACCATGACACCATTGAGGATCATCGGCACACTTGAGCTCAAAACAAGATCCACAGCTCATCCCATCGTTGAACAACGCCGTGCTCAGCGCCGCTGTCTCCACGCCGTAGCCCTGGCTGTAGAGATTCCCATACCCACAAGCCCCTCCTGTTCCCCAAATCCCTAGCTGATTTCAGTAAAATGTGATTAAATTAAGTAGATTAGAGATCGTTAGGGTTGTTACCCATGGTGCCGGAGGCGTCGCTGCCGCCGTAAAAGGTTGCGTGAGCGCTCTGCCATGATCCACCAGTGAAGACGCCTGGAATGTGGGCGGTGGCCGGAGCCAAGATCGAGATCAGAGAGCTGAGGATGGCAACGGAGAGGAGAGAAGAAGCCATGAGAGAAGAGTGAGAGTGGCGAGTGAGTGGAGATGAGGACGAGTACTACTTATGAAGACGGGTAGTGGCAACGGTGTAATTAATGCTTTGTATTGAAGCAATAGATTAGGGGGGCGGTGTGTGGAAACGTTTCAACCGTTTGCTTTGGCTGAAAGGATGAATTTCCTCAATTACCCTCATTTTGGGGAGGAAGGAGTAAATGGTCATTTTCATTTCACGGTGTTGGGAGAACCTTCTCTTTGCTTGCATCGCACGTTGTGCTGTTACTTATGGACTTTTTAGTTTTGCACCCTCTCTTTTTATTTATTTATTTTTAAAAAAATATATAGATTTGGCGCAAAACATTCTATATATTTCTTTTTCTTTTTTCTTTTTTTTATTAATATTTTTAAGACTTTATTCGATTTTTAATTTGGAAAAAAGATGAGTAATAGAATGGGACCCAGAAATCGGGGCCGTATTTATCGGGCCATTGATCGCGCTTTTGTTGAAGTGGTGTGTGGGACCCACCTCGAGCCTCTCGCTCCACCACAGCCCACATACTAGACCGAGATCTCTTCGTTTCCCATGAGTTTCTCGGTTCTCGTGATTCGCGGCGGGCTATTACCACTCAGCAGCTCTGCCTACGTGGCACTTTCTCAATGGGTGAGATAAGTCCACGTAACACCATTGTCAAAGAGTGGTTAACATTAAACCTAACGCACATGTGAATGGGTTTAATTGAGCTCCCACCCAAACCGTCACCATTTGTTCCCACTTGTTATTATTACCCACCACCAATCTTGTCATATTTTTTTTTCAGAAAAATATATAATTTAATTGTAGTATTGGAGATAGACAATGTTGTCACGTAAGGAATTTGTTTTCAGCTACTTGACCACATGCAGTACGTGTGTGTATATTAGTATATATATTCCATTCCTATTGTAGTATCTGATGCCAAAGCAATTAATAGACTACTAGTATTTAACTAAATAACAAGCGAATGTAGTCAAAAACTCACTTGACTACTGTTACTTGATACTGCAGCAATGTCCTAGTGTTTGCAAAAGCAGGCACAACTTCATACTGTTAATATAGACAAGACGTCAAGTTTGCAGGCCTCACACATCCCAATCACCGGATTCAAAAGAGTGTCTAGTCTTCTTCGTACTTGGGATTCCCATTATGGTGAAACCAGACATGCTCTTTCATCAACTCCAACAACACTACAGTCATCTGGAGCCAATGATAGTTATAACACAAGTAGGTGAGATCCCAAGAGACAAAGCTGAAGATTTGATTAAAATAAAAGATTGGAATAACAAATTGGGTCCAAAGATATAATAAATGAACATTATGAAAGGTCAATGGAAACATGCATGCTTAACTGAAATGATCTCTTAAAAGGGCATGAAAGCATAAGCAACTACAGCCATAATGGGCAGACAGCCTTAAGAATTAACATTGCCTTCACTCTAACCCCATTCATAAGTATGTCATCCCAGCCCAAAGGTATACATGAGTTCAATTTCGAATTTGTTATTTATTTTCTATAAAAAAAAAAAATTCAGGATGACAAACATCCTTCCTAAACATCAATTGTGGACATTCTTTCACAAGAAATGCTTAAGCTGAGCATAATCAACAAGGATTCATTATTAAGCATGAATTGCAGCCAGTAGTAAAAGCATACACAATTATCTAATATTATCTAATGCAATTTGAAACAATTCGATATGCCATGGTAAAATAAATGGAAAGAACAGATTCAAATTGGCAAGCACCTAATTCCACAAGTGAATGGTAATCCAAAAAGTGGACATAGGAGATTAAGTAGACACTTAACCATAACAAAGTGATGATGCGAAGTTCTAAGATTCTGAACTCAGTAGTAATCAAGTGAAGGTAAAAGCAGATTAGTAGCTGTTAAGGATAGAAGGAATATGGCTTGTCAAAATGGATAATATATGCTCTACAAAGCCTGTAGGAATCGAAGTACCTAGTAGGTTCAAGTGGCCTCATATTCCGATAGCCACTAAGCTTAGGTGATGCTGGTCCTCTAAAATACCATATATAGAGTATAGCAAGGCAGAGACAATTCCGTGATGAGATTGACTTGTAGGCGTTTCTTCGATATAATCTTGCATACGAGTACTTAGCTTATTTATAATAAAGATGCCTACCCTTTATTCCCTGGGATAGTAGTTGGTGCCAATCCTGCTCGGCTAAAGCCAATCAATTGCTTCTAAATAGCCATCCCAATTCTGAAAGTTGAACTAGAACAAGGTTTTTTTGTACTGCAAGCAATGCAATTGATGGAATACTTGTTCTAGATTTTGATAATCTCTGAACCATATTAAATCTCAATGGCTGATATGAAATAATGGTCATACAAATCCAACCAGATGACAAGAGAAAGTATCAGTTTCACAAGCCTCTGAAAGCAAATCTTTCAGCATGTGCAATATCTAGTACTTCCATCATCATCTGAGGAATGCATGGCATGAGATTTGGTATAAGTAACTTGCTGAATTTTGAAGATTTGACATGCAACAAATCACCAGTAATCCATACATGAACAAGAACCGTCTTTGAAATGGTGAAATCGATAGCGATCTCTCAAATATATCTGCCTGTTGTAAACACTTGATATAAGTTTGGCAGCAGAATGGCAATCATCACAGATGCGAAGGTTCTTTGCAATACGGATTGGTGCAGGAGACTTGATGCTAATGAGCCCATAAGCAATTGTCAGCTTCTCACTGTGTAGATATAGAGCTCTTTCTTTGGTACCTTTTTCTTCTTCTTCTATATCCTGCAGCACTTGTGCAGAGTCAGGTGTATAGCCCACTTCTTTTAGTTTTGATGTGATCTCATCCAATTTCAAGTATATCTTCTCTGATTGAGCATGAGCTGTATCCCCCACCAAAAATTCATGAACAACACCATTAACTTCTACTAAGCTGCAACCAGGTTCTTTTTTGATCCCTGTATCCTTCATCTGCTTTCTCAACCTTGCAACTCCATCCCATTTCCTAGTTTTTCGCATATAAATTAGACAAAAGAACATAAGCTCCATCGTTTCCTGGCTCCAATTCAAGAAGACGCTTACAGGCATATTCACCCAAATCAACATTTTTATGAAGTACACATGCTGCAAGCAATGCCCCCCAAGTCGAAGCACCACTTTGTATTGGCATTTTTTCAATAAATTCCTCAGCTTCTTCTAAAAGGCCAGCACGTCCGAGAATATCAACCATGCATCCATAATGCTCAACTCTAGGTTCAATACCATAGATTGGTTGCATTTGACTGAAAAACAATCTGCCCTGATATACTAAGCCGGCATGGCTACAGGCACGAAGGATATTGGTAAAAGTCACATGATTGGGTGGAATTTGAGCGTCCTGCATTTGCGAAAAAAGATCCAATGCAGCCTTGCCCTTTCCATGCATGGCCAATCCTGCAATCATCGCACTCCATACAAAGACATCTTTCTTTTCAACAGATTTGAACACATGCAGTGCCTTCTCCAAGTCACCACACTTGGAGTACATGTCAATTAGCGATGTCGTGAGATGAAAGTTCAAGTTGAAGTTATTCTTCTCCATGTATGCATGAATCCAGCATCCTAATTCTAATGCACCCAACTGGGAACATGCTGAAAGAGTTGCAACAAGAGTGACCTGATCCGGCCTCACATCTGAAAGTTGTGATTCATTGAAAAGAGCTAGTGCTTCTTTTGGCTGACCATTCTGTTCATAGCCTGAAATAAGTGCATTCCAAGAAGCAATATCATGCTGAGGCATACTATCAAAAACACGGCGGGCAGCATCAAGTTCCCCGGCTTTTGCATACCCAGCAAGCATGGTGGTCCAAGAGACGGAATCTCTTTCAGTCATTTTGTCAAACAGCTGCTTCGCATCTTCAATGCTTCCACATTTCACATACATGTCAAGAATGGCATTGATCAAAATCAAATCTTTAGGAATATCATTCATTTCAATGTATGAATGGATCCATTTCCCTAGCTCCAAGTCTTCCTTCTTCCCACAAGCCGAGAGAACACTCACCATTGTCACATCATTCGGCCTCAAATCCCCGCATTCCATCTTAGAAAACAGCTCCAGAGCCTCATCACACCGCCCTGCACGCGAGAAGGCCGCAATGATAGAATTCCATGAAACAACATCTTTCTGTGGAGTTTTCTCGAACACCTGGTAGGAAAGTTCTAATTCACCACAAGCTGCGTAGAAATGGATAAGAGAATTGAGGACAAAGACATCAGAATGGAAAGGGGATTTGACGGCCATGGCATGAAGAGCGCTGCCCACCTTCAATGCAGAGAGCCCCGCGGCGGCTTTGATGGCGAAAGGGAAAGTGAACTTATCGGGAGTGAAGCAGCTACAATGCAGCATCTGGGAAAGCAAAAGAAGAGCAACCAAAGGGTCAGAGCTGGAAGCGTAAGCACGGATGAGGGTGTTCCAAGAGTAGAGATTTGGTTGGGGAATTTGATCGAACACCCTGCGGGCATAGACGAGGTTAGGATGAGGAGAGAGAGAGTAGGCAGTGAGGAGCCTGGTGGCGCTGTGAAAGTCGGAGAAGAGGGAGAGGCGGAGCATGGGAGCATGGATTTGCTTGATCCGTGCTGCGTCGATGGATTTATAGCCATCCAGAAGAGCAAGGGCGGGATGCTCCCTGAAACCATGGCTGGTGGTGCCGGTGGTGGGAAGGCTAGAGACTTGGAAGGGATGCATTTTATTTAAAAATAATTTTTTTAAAAAAAATTTTACGTGAACTTCACACACACACATATATAATCATATTTAAAGACACATATATAATAATTTTTCCTTCACTTAATTGCTTTGGGTGAAGAAGAGAGATTAGATAGATAGAGATAGAGAGAGAGAGAGAGGTGATGAGTAATCTCGAATTTATGGACGTTCACAATAGCCGTCGGATGATAATTCGACGACTGTGATCATTATGAACCAATATTTTATAAACAGTAAAAAAGATATAATAATTATATAAATAAACATTGAATGTTGATCAACAACTGTGATTAAAAAGCATATTTTGATTATCATTTTTGATAACGCAACTAACTCTTGAGAGAAAAAAAGGCGGTATTTCATCTCTTTCTAAGGGTTTTTGTTTTATATTTTATTTATTATCTATCCTATGTAATGTTGCTATTAAAATTGATGTTGAAGTCTCCCCCATTGTTTCACTATTATTTGAACTCTTTTTACTTCTAATTTAAGTGGTTTATTTATTTTATTTTTTTAATACAAAAAAATTATTGCCTGTTATTTCTTTGAGCTTGTTTGTTTTTGACTGTTGATTCTTGTTTGCCGTTTTAATAAATTTGTGATTCATCTATTTTATTAAAAAATAAACTTAATGCTTTTGAAGGCGAGAAAAATAATGAGGAGAATCCTGGAGGACTATGAGTCACCTGAAGTTTATTAGGTCCTGTACTGACAGAGTGAGAAGAGCCGATGTCTAATTAAAGCTAGTTCAGCGAGCCAACCTAGTCCTTGAAAATTAACCCCACAAGCCCCGCGCCTGCCTGTCTCCTGATGAACCTTATTGTTTTGCCTTTCTTTGTATGTTTTTTGTCAGACTAATTCTGGCTTCAATTGTAACTTTTTGCTTTTGTTACTAATGCATTGTGCCTTATTCAGTTTCAAAAAGGTGCAATGATATATATATATATATCATTATAATTTTCATCACTCAGGGTATTCAGCTGCCTTTGATTTTTCTTAATTATCATTCAATTTTATACAGTAAAGTATAGTATAAGCTGTATAGCTTAAGTATTTGTTTTTTATGGAACTCAAATCAACTGCAGAACTGCTGGCAAAGATCTCTTATTTGATTATCAGTAGCGTTGGATAAAATGTAACTCCTGCTCCTTCCCACTGTCCTCACAAATCAGATTCAATTGGTTATCTCCTTGTGATGACTGTAATTTAAGAACAACAGAACTAAGAAACTTAAACTCAAACAAATAAATTACATAAAAGTTAAACATTTTACCGAACAATGAGAGTATGCTATTGATTTGCAGCTCCATCTTTTAGTAGGTACACAAGTCAGGTAATGGCACCATGAACAATGCTCATTAGCATTATAACCCCGGAAAAGCATAATAAGCCCCACAATAAACCTATATATATGTAAATATACAAAAGGTTGAAGTTATGACTGAGTTATAGCATTTTGCATCACCTTAATGAATTGAATTTAGTGAGAAAAAAACATGGTTGACTTACCAAACAGTTAGAATAATGACAGCAATGGTACACAAGACAAACTGATATAGTTTGTGTTTGGGTTTTGGTTGGAACTGTATTATGTCCTGAAGGTTGAGTTCTTTGGCTAATCCATGCAAACTGAGGACGGATAAGAAACACAAATCCAAGAAAAAAGCCTGAAAGAAATCCTCCAATATGAGCAAAATTGTCCACATGTGGGAGAATTCCAACAGCTAAGTTGATCACAATGACAAGCAAAAGAGTGGATAATGCTGCAAACTGGAGAGAAAGATTAAAGAATAAGAGAATGGTTTGTTTGCAATGAGGAAAAGTGAAGTTCAAGACATACCTTATTTGCATAAATTGTCCAGTTTGTTAGGAGTTCAGAAAGCATCCCTCCAAGCAATCCAAACAGAGCACCAGAAGCACCAACTGAAATACTTGATTGGATAAACAGAGCAGACATCAAACTCCCTCCAAATCCAGAGATAAAATACAACAAGCCTATTTTTACTGTAGTAAGAAAAAAAAAAAACACAATGTGTTAATGAGTGTGGAAAAAGAGATTAAAAGAAGAATAAGGTTGATGTTTAAGATATACCAAACCCAAAATCTTGTTCAAGTTTAATGCCAATGAAAAGGAGACCAAACATATTGGCAAGAATATGGAAAACCCCAGCATGAAGCCAAATGCAAGTGAGGAGACGCCATCCTTGGTGCCCATAAACAACTTTGTTAACTTGCAAGGCTCCCATCCTCTCTAACCTGAATGAAGAAAATGAAAGATAACCAAGATAATTAACTGATGATAAGAATAGATAAAGATATAGTTTTGAAATGATCACTAGAACTACTTACATGGAAGCAGAGGGTCCTAGGAGAGGGTTCTCTTTGAGAGGTTGGAAGGACAAGCGACCAAGAAAGTGAGCACCAACACAGGAAGAGGAGTTCTTGGGGCAGTTGTTGAAGAACATGGTGATGATGAACATGATGATGTTGGCAAAGATGAACAGAGGAACCAACCATGGAGACCATTTGGTGAACAGAGGATGTTGCTGAAGAGGAGAAGGTTTGGGGTCTGAAGGATGGACGGTTATTTGGATGTCAGCTTGTTGATGAGGAGGACTGGGGATTTTTGTGGCCATTTCTGAGAATTGTTTGTTTGGAGGAGGATTGATGATGATTTGGTGTGAAGGTGGTAAAGGTTTCAGGAGAGAATCTGGGAAAACTTTATGGAGAAAATAAATGGTTCTCCATAGTTCCATTCGCCTGCTATTCAAGCAATGAAAAAGATAGCATTTTTTTTTATTTTTAAATGAATTCAATTATAGTGCAACTTGTTGGCAACTCTGTTCCAAATTAAAAAGGACAATGATAAAGAAATCAGGACGGCAAAGAAAGAGAGACCAAACACTGAGTCAGGGTCCACCACTGCGCACGTGTGTCTGTCTTGTGTTTTATCATTAGCTTCTAAGCAATGATTATTTGGGAAAAAAACAATAGATTTTTATTGATATAAATGATAAATGTATATACAGTTAGTGTGATAGATACAAAAAAAAATAAAAAAATTAAAAAAATATATGTTTATTTATGAATAAATGACACTTGCGAGGGGTACTTAAAAATCTCCAGTGACTATTTCTATGCGTTACCCTTGCTGTAAAAATCTGGTTCACTGGTCCAAACGCTAATAATTACAAAGCTTTTATCTTCAGTAATCCATCCACATCATATGGTGCACATTTCACAGCCTTTTGAGTTGAGCTTTAATGCATGAAGGTTCGACCTCTTTCCTGCTCTCATCCGTCTAAATATTTTATCTATCTGCATCACCAAGCAATTGTTTTTTAATTATACATGAGACTTAAATATGTGAATACTAAGAATACATGATAATTAATGTTTGAAACTGGTGACATAATAGTTTTCCAAAATACGAAAGTTAGAAAAAGAAAGACATCTCCATGTATTTACTACTACTACTACTGTTGCATGTGCTATTGTCTTGAGCAATCCCCTTGTCTAACCACCCCAAAAAAACAAAAGGTAGATATATAATACAGAAATAAGCAGAGGGCATCAATCTAATGTACTTGTAGTTGTTATATCAAGAATAAATAAATATGATGGAGTTGTAATGAACCTTTGTTTGGCGGTCTTGCACAGCCTTCTTAGCTCGTATGATTTCCGCAGGATAAGACTTGGACGGTGGACGGACCAAAAAATCCAAAGGTGCCTTCTCTGGTAGAGTAGCACGTTGGGGTGCTGAAGTTATTTGGAGGGATTTGACAACCCTATATTCATATAGGAGTTTATTGAGAACCATAAAAATCATTAGCAAATTAACATCTAATGTTTTACCACAATAAAAAGATGCAGGAAAGAAATAACTTGATAAAAGAATTTGTACTTCCTTAGGTATATATGTTATCTTACTTTGGGGGTGCAACCAGATCGGCATCATCATCCATTGCATCCAATCTTGCAGCTTTAGTTACAGGCCTTCAAAAGTAGAGTAAAAATTGAAACTGTTAATACATAAGGGAAAAAAAAACAATAAGAAATACACACTAAAGACACAAGTATATGATTACTTCTTAGCGAATGTCCTCTGATAGGAAGCTATATCAACATCCCGTACATCCTCGTATCTAAGGCTATTGTTGAAAATTGGACGACTCTGTAGATGATCATTAAGAACACATTTTAGTAAAGATGCTACAAGGAACCTGTACTTCCACAAAATTTTTATATTAAAACATAATAATAAAAGAGATAAAAGCTATGACAGATCTAAGAAGAATTAAAAAATATCCGTTTTCTTAAAAAATAAAAATTACCCATTTATCAATAATTGCTTGAGCAAGCTTTTTATTGCCTTTGATCTCCTCATCAGATTTTGACAAAAACATAATCATCTGCAAGAGAGAAACAGTGGTTCATTTTAAAATTTTC